>NW_007248898.1:1995-14296 GCF_000164805.1 Carlito syrichta
AGCTGTGCGTCCAAGGTTCTTGAGCTTTCAACTAAGGATGGAGAAAACGGGTTCTGGAATTCACCTTGGGCATGACAGAGCGCACCGTCTCCTTTGCCCACTTGGTATTATGAGGAATTTGAGACTATAAGCAGCTTCTCTATCAGGTAGTCACATTATCTGAGCCACAATAGGCTCTGAAAAGTGTTCCTTCTTCTGTTTGTCACTCTCCATTTTCCTTAGAGCAAAACATTGTCATTGCTAAAATCACAGAAAATGTGATCATGTTTATGCTGACCCCCGTGGTGTACAATACCAGTTGAAGAGTAACTACTCCTTTTTAGACATCTTCCCGTTGTTTTTTTTATATATATTCTGGTAGGCCTCTAAGAAGTTGCAACATGCATGAGAGCAACGTAGCTAACCAAACTAAAAGCTACTAATGTTGCTATATCCTTAAGAACAAAGCACATTTTGTGTTAGATATTTTAGAACATTGTACTAAAAATGAAAAAAAAAAAAAGAAAGAAAAACTATCTAAAAAAAATGCTTCAAGAAAATGAGACTATACAATGATGTTAATATCCACCAATGTCTGCATGTACTGACTAATATATATCACAAAATTAGTTCTATCAGGGAGGGATTACTTTCAATTTTTTATGTCATATAACATTCTCTCATATTTAGACATTTCAATTTATTTAGCAGCAAATATATTACATTTTAGAGATTATTTTTGAAACACCAACCTGTAAAAGAGAAACAGACTAACTACAAGGCTTATTAAAAAGTACCCCCATACAATTTTTTATTTGAAAAAACTGAACCTAAACCTGATTATAAAACTGTGTCATAGATTACATTCCTAACCTTGTAACTCGAGCAGATTAAGTCGGTATGGTTCCTCCTGCTTTAGACAGTGGCAGAGTCCAGATTTAAGATTTGCTATTTTTCTTTCCCTTTTACAAGCTTTGTCACAGGAGCTAGGTTTTAGAATTTTATGGCCTCATATGTTCCTTGAAAGATAACATTAAACTGTATACCTTTGACCTTTTTCATGTTCTATAATTTCACTGAATTGCCATTCTCGTCCCCTTTTTTTTAATGCTCGGCAGAAACCATAAGATAAAAATAGACAAAATGTTATTTGTATTTGACAAGAGAACAAAGGCAGGCAGTTCAGGTTTATCTTTTTCAGTGACTTTCTCAGCTCAACTGCTCACCTTTGAAACTTAAGTAGTGAATAAAATTAAAATAAAGCAAACAGAAAGATGAATCAATTATAATACTTGAGGGAAATATCCCTTTGAAGATATTTCATTCAACGAAGTTTATCACATGGATAATTACTAAATAAGCAAGGAAAATTCAGTCACAGTTCACATATAACTGTGACACCAATAGCTATTATTTGCATGAGTAGATACATCTTATCATCATTAACAGAGATTTATTTAGTACTTATCATATGTCAGACATTGAGGATAGAGAGTTAAAGACACACTTCCTATAATACAATCTATTCAATGTTATTGACTTTCTGGTAGGGGTGAAGTTAAAATTACTAAATATTGTCTTTTTAATCTTAGGTTTTCTAATAATGCTATAAAGAATCCCAAAATATTGAGAATTTGATCTTACAATAAATAGTGAATTTCATTGTTATTTTAGGCATTTATTTGTCCAGTGTTAGGAGACTGGTCCAGATGATAGCCCAACAGGCTTTTCAGCTTTCTAATACTTTGAGTCAGTTCTGCCAGAGAAGTTCTACTAATCCCAGATGTTGCCTGTTTAACAACATTCTGCAGTTTTAGGGCAAAGGGAAGAGAATATAGATCATTTACCTTTCAGTTAAAATATTTATGAGAATTCAACATGGCTAATACCAATGCTTTAATTTGTTCCAGGAAACAAAAAGTACCAATTGTCACAGGATGAAGCATAGGAACTGAAGGGTTTAAAGGTATTTTAACTTGAGGGGAAAATGACTTACAAGGGAAGAACTTTGTAGACCCGCATGCTCTGAAAATATATTAAATAACTCAAGAAGTAGTTGAAAATGGTAAGTAAATGTCTTGGACGTTATTTTTAATCAACTTTTGGTATTCCCAAATAAGATGATGGTAAATTAATGAAAGAAGTAAGAATAACAACAAACTAATAGATAGGTAGATTATGAATAATATATGCCCATCATTTAATAGTTAATCTTGGATCAGGATGTGATAGTTTTGTCTCAACAATGCATTTGTTGCTTTATTTTTGAAACTAAGTGAATAAAGTTATAGAACTTGCAATTTCTTTTTATTGGTAATAATTATTTGTTTTAAAGATAGACATTTGAGTCTCCTGAGGCTTTTTAGATACTTTGGCACATTATATCATATCTCTATAAGTACTTGAACTCTAATCTGAGAAATAAAGAAAAATAGATTAAGACTATGAGATATTATTTTCACCCAAAGTGAACAGCTTCTGACATTTTTAAAAAAGAGCTCAAAATACTGTCTTAGTGATTTTCCTAAGAGGGAGTGAAGAAAATCTTACAACACACATTGTTATATTATGAAGGTATGCAAAGGGGAACATTTGAAAGGGAACTAGAATTGTAAGAGTAAATTTATTATGAGTTCACTAATATGAGATTCAAACCATTTCTTGACTGTTACTATTCTAAATTATTCATGAGAACATTGTAAATAAATGGATTGACTTAGAAAGACATCTATTATAAAACAGATCTGTCTATAATGCCATACTTTGAAGTTGTACTACAAGTACCCATCTTCTTATTTACAAAAATAAATGGTTACCAAAACAGTAAATACAAACAAACAGAATACTGACAATCAAAGTGGATAAGCAACTCAGGGAGTATATGAGAAGAGTATGCAAGAATAATCCATGGTTTGTAGATCGAGATGAGCAATTTCAGACTGTTAATGTTTCTATTTGATTCACAAACCATTTGAGCCTATATATTATTAAATAATATTCAAATTATCTGAGAAAATTATTTATACTCTTCCCATATTGTACAAAAAATATCACCAAAATGATTTAGCAGCATACATACATACACACACACACACATCCCTCATTTATAACCTTAAATTGAAATTTGAAGTAGTGAATTTATCTATATCCAATCTCTAAAAATGAGCTACAATGTAAAAAGCTCAATTTAAAAAGAAACAAGGTTAATTTATAATAAAATAGCGTACTATATTTAATTTTGCATATTTATAACTATAACTGAAGTGGTCTTAAGAAAGTAGTCAAATGTTTATCTTTATACATGGAATCTTACTGAGTACAAGACCCAGAAATACAGGTGCATGGACGTCTGTTGCACACTATTGGTTACCAAACAAAATATGCAACAGTGCTACTAGTGATGTGATTTTCCAAATTTGAAATGTTTTTGAATATGGTTTCAACAAAATAAAGTGCAATCTATATTAATTTATACTGAATTTTTTTAATTATAAAAATTTAATAAGTAGTAAATCTGAGGAGAAAATATTTTGTTTATCTGTATAATGTGGTTAACCTATACTTTCACGTAACTTTCAACATGTACGACCCCTAAATAACTTTCCCAGAGAACTTAAAATTTCTCTTGAATAACTGTTCTTTATGTGAACTTTCTCACAAATTTTCAGTTGTCTAGTATTCTTAGTCCTGTAATAGTAAAGACCACAGCATTACATAATATTTATTTATTTATTTATTTATTTATTTATTTATTTATTTATTTATTTTGAGTTGGAGTCTCACTCTGTCGCCCAGACTGGAGTGCAGTGGCCGCTCCCGGCCACCGCAGCCTCGACCTGCTGGGCTCCGGCGATCCCTCCACCTCAGCCTTCCGAGTAGCCGGAATTACAGGCACGCGCTACCACGCCCGGCTGATTTTTTGATTTATTGTAGAGAGGAGGTCTCGCTGCCCAGGCGGGTCTGGAACCCGCGGGCTCAGGCAATCCACTCAACTCAGCCTCCCAAAGGCGCGGGATTACAGGCTGAGCCACCGAGCCCGGCATTACATAATCTTTTAAATAAAATACTTGAAGAAATATACCCCAGGGAGGTAAACAATTACTCCAGAGCAGCGGTTCCCAACCTTTTTGGCATCAGGAACTGGCTTTGTGGAAGACAATTTTTCCACGGGAGAAGGATGGGAGCATGGCGGTTTTAGATTCTCATGAAGAGTGTGCAACCTAGATCCCTCCCATGCCAGTTCACATTAGAGTTCACACTCCTATGAGAATCAAGGGCAGCAGCTGAGCTGACACAGGGCTGAGCCCCCCTCACTTGCCACGCACTTCCTGCTGTGCAGCCCAGTTCCGAACAGGTTGCAAACTGGTATCATTTCCGTGGTCTGGGGTTTGGCGACTCCTACCCTAGAGAACTACTAGTTTACAAGTTTGTATTGTTTTTCAGAGAAGAGAATTTTTTTCGTTCTTTCTTGGGTTGTATCTCAATTGAGCAGTATTGAGAATGCTATGATCTCGTCCTATCTGTCTTTACCCAGTTGAAATTATTAAGAGTCACTTTGGGATCAGGTGTCAGGGAGAACAAGAAAGGATCTTGAGGTGAATGTTTTCAGAAACAAAAGTCTTAGAGGAGGTGGATGATGAAGCCATAAAAAGAAAAGGAAAAAAAAAAGAGAGAATAGTTTAGGAGCACTGTTTCCTGCAATAACGTGGCAAATAGGAAATGTACCTAACAAATGTATTGATCTAGCTAAAGGCATTTTCAGACAGAATGTGAAAGTCACCAGCTGACAACAAATTGAAGATACCTTTGAAATATTCTCAAAGGAAATGAAATTCTTAGAGTGATAGTCTGTAAATGAATAATAAAAGCAACAAAGTCACCTAGGATGAAAAAGACAAACTCGAATGAAGTTTCTAGGCTTAAAGATAGCATCAGAGGAGTTTACATTACAAAGCAGATGGTAATGTAAAATTTTTGTTTAACCTGGAAGAAAAGAAGCATGAACAGGTATTAGGTAACCAGAATACTATGAAAAAATTACAAAACTTTATGAAAAATTTTGTCAAATTTTTAAAAAGAAAAAGTGTCCTATGAGAAGATAATTTAAGAATAGTGAAGTTCAATTTGAAATGCATAAAAGTGTTCAGGCAAAAGCAGAGAGTCAAAGTGAACCTAATGACTTCTCTACAGTAGCTGATGCCAGCAAGGAAATTATGAGAGAAGACAGAGTTGTAACTGTCAGAGGCAGTTAAAATGTACACATAGAGGATTTATGAAATGGTTGAAAATTTCCATAAAATGAAGCGGTACTGTAAAACTCAGAAAGAAATGAGAGCGCATGCCTGTTTCATCTTGCTTATACTGAAGATAGAGCTTTTTCTGGAGAGAAAATGTAAGCTATCAACCCAAGACACACTAAGAAACTTAACTCAAAATATTTTAATGCTTATCAGGTAGAAAATGTGAAACCAGCTCTTCCAAGATACATTAATCAAGTGCCTACACAAAAAGGGCCTCTGAGGCAGAAGTATCTCTTTGCCCTTATGCTAAAAGAGATAGACTCTTCTATGACGACTCAAAAATGTGCTAATTTGCATTTTTCCTTCTCATAATACAATAAAAGTGTCTGTGTCTAAGCATGGGCCTCAATTTGGTCTTTAAAAGCCAGCCAAAATGTCCAGTAGATCTATTCTCTTTGGGTAATGAGGCAGTAGTGTTTATAAATGCAGAAGATTCTGCTTTGTAACAGCGAAAGATGGATTGAATGGTGAAAAGAATTCAAGCCCTTGTCATATATGCGTTTAAGTCACCCTCAAGAAGAGACCTGCTGCTATCTGATCATTTTTGAACACTTCCTCAAATATAGAGACTATGGGTTCTAACCACTTTTTCCTTCTATTCATGCTTTTTCCTTCTATTGATTCATTATCGTTAAGAGAATTCTCACCTGATTTTAACACTGGATAAAGAATCTGCTTTCTAATCATTAAGAAAGGATTAATGGAAACCTTCACTTCATATTTAACTCTGAGTAGTTATTTAAAACACACACACACACACACACACACACACACACACACACACACACAAATTAAGCACTTTAAGCAAAGTCCTCATGTAGATGTGTCTGTTTAGTTTCATGTTGCTCAGATAGGTACTAAATAATTTAGAAATAGCATGATATTACTTTCAATACTTTTATTATTTTTAATTCACTGTTGCTGTAAACTTGATCGAAAAGTATTGTAGACTTAGAAAATCAAAAATTTTTATTTGAATATTAAGTGCAACCAAAAGAGATAAACAAAGTCAACAAGCACTTAGCTAGACTAAGAAAAAAAGAAGCCTCAAAAGTCAAAATTGGAAATGCAAGAGGCGATATTCCAATCGATCCTACTGTTGTAAAAAGTATCTCAAGAGAATATTATATAACAAGAAATTAAACAACCTAGAACAAATGAAGAAAATCCTAGAAAAATACAGTCAACAAACATGCATGAATCAAGAATAAATAGAAAGTGTGCACAGAGCAATGAAAATAAAAATACTGAAAGAGAAATTAAAAAAAAAAACTCCCAAGAAAAATGCAAACATCATCCTCTATAGTGAAAAACCGAAAGTTTTGTCTCTGGGTTCCAGAACAGGTCAAGTATGCCCACTCTTATCTCTTCTATTTCACATAATGCTGGAAGTCCTATCCAGAAACATTAAGCAAGAAAAACAAAGTATAAAAAAATCCACATAGAAAAGGAACTGTAAACCTATCTCTTTCCACATATGTGATCTTACAATTAGAATATTGTAAGACTATGTAAAAAACTCTGTTAGAATTACTAAGAAAATTCAGTAAAATCGCAAGATACAAAATTGACATACAAAAATTAGTTGCATTTTTGTACACTAACAATGATCTATCTAAAAAGAAAATTAAGAAAATAGTTCCATTTACAATAGCATTTAAAAATACTTAGTGATAAACTTAATCTATAAGGTGAAAGACTTGTATCCAGGCTCGGTGGCTCAGCCTGTAATTCCACACCTTTTGGGAGGCTGAGGTGAGTGGATTGCCTGAGCCTGCAGGTTCGAGACCCACCTGGGCAGCGAGACCTCATCTCTACAATAAATCAAAAAAATCAGCCGGGCGTGGTAACGCATGCCTGTAATTCCGGCTACTCGGAAGGCTGAGGTGGAAGGATCGATCGCTGGAGCAGCAGGTAGAGGCTGCGGTGGCCGGGAGCAGCCACTGCACTCCAGTTTGAGCGACAGAGTGAGACTCCAATTAAAAAAAAAAAAGAAAGAAAGACTTGTCAACTGAAACATACAAAACATTGATGAAATAAATTTTAAAAACTACAAATAAATGGAGGGCATCTCATGCTTAATTGGAATAATTAATATTGTTCAAGTGCTTATAATTTCCAAAGCAATCTTTAGATTCAGTACAACATTTATCAATATCCCATTGGCATTTTTTACAGAATTAAAAAAAAAATCTACAATTCATTTGAAACCATAAATGAAATTGCTTAGGGGACTAAGCAATTTTCAAAAATTTACCGACATATATTTGACACACAATAATGTACCATTTGAAAAGCTTTGCCATATGTATACACCCATGTAGCTATCATCACAATAAAATTAGCAGACATATCCATCACCCCAAAAATATTCCAGATGACCTTTTGTAATACTGCTCTCTGCCCCTCTCTTCATTTCCAGAAACTGTTGATTTGATTTTTGTTTTCATTTTCTAGAGTTTTATGTAAACAGAATCATACACTATTATTTTTTTCTTTGCTGGTTTCTTTGACTCAATTACTTTGAGAACATTCTGTCTTGTAATATGTATCAAGGGTTTATTCATTTATATTTCTGAGTACAGGAGTTTTCCATTGTATGGAAAACTACCACACTTTGTTTATCCATTTACCTAATAATGAGCATTTGAGTTGTTTCCACTTTTTGGATGCTATACATAAAGCTTCTATGGATATGCATGTATAAATCTTTGTATAAACATATATTTTATTTTTATTTTGTATAAATGTGCAGAAGTGGAATGACAGGATCATATGGTAGGTGTGTGTTTAATATTTGAGAATATACAAAACAGTTTCTCAAAGTAGCTGCATCTTTTATATTCCTACTATCAATGTATGAAAGTTACAGATTCTCCAGATCTTTACCAAAACTTGGTATGGTAAGTATTCTTTATTTTAATCATTCTAAAAGTTTAGAATGCAGTGTTTTCTTATTGTGGTTTAAATTGCATTTTCCTAAAGACTGATGATGTTGGACATCTTTTCATGTTATTTATTGTGTATCTTCTTTGGGGAAGTCTATTCAAATCTTTTGCCCATTTAAAAAATGGGCTCTTTGTTTTCTTATGTTGAGTTTTGAGAATTTATTATTCAATTTGAATTACAATCTTTTGCGAAAAAAAAGAAAGCTATAAGTATCATACTCTGATTTCAAAACATATTACAAAGTCACAGTACTGGCATAAACACGGGAATATAGACCAATGAAACAGAAAAGAGTGCCCAGGCATATGCCTGCAAGTTATCTTTAAACAGGATACTAAGAACACACAATGGGGAAATATAGTCTCTTCAATAAATGGTAATGGAAAATTTGGAGATACGAGTGCGAAAGAATGAAATTGTATCCCTTCATCACAGATCTACACAAATCAGCTTAAAATACATTAAAAACTTAGCTATAAAATTAGAAACAATAAAACTCTTGGAGAAAATGTATTCAGTTTTCTTCTATACATTGGACTGAGCAATGATTGCTTTGTTATACATTGGACTGAGCAATGGTTGCTTTGTTATGATACCAATAGCACAGGCCACAGAAGCACAAATAAACAAGTGAGACTATGTTAAACTAAAATGTTTCTCAACAGCAAAGAAAACCATCAATATATTTTAAAGGGCAAATTATGGAATAAAAGAAAATATTTGCAAGTAATCTGGTATATGGAGAATAGCAATAATATATAAGACTCCTACAACTCAATTGCAGAACAAAATAATCCAACTAAAAAATAAGCATAGAACCTGAATTGACATTTTTTAAGAGAAGATACACAAATGTCCAACAGATATATGAAAATGTGCTCAAACATCACTAACTTTCAGGGAAATTAAAATAAAACTTCAATGAAATATCACTTTGCACCTGTTGGGATGGATGACAGTGAAAAACCAGGGACAAGTGTTGATGAGTATGTAAAAAAAGGGGGGAAAGGTTGTATGCTGATTGTGCAACTCTAAATTGATGCAGTCATTGTTTTTGGAGGTACCTAAAACAATTGAAAATAGAATTAGCATTTGATCTAGCAATTTCACTTCTGCTTATAATTAAAAGGAATTAAAATCTGAATCTTGAAGAGACATCTGCACTCTTGTGTTCATCACATTATTCACAATAACCAAGATCTGGAAACAACCTAAATGTTCAATGACATAGGAGTGGATAAAGAAAATGTGGTCTATACATACAATGAAATATCATTCAATTAAAGAAGTATAGCTATGTGTGACAACATGGATGGACCTGGGGAGCATTATGTTATGTGAAATAAGCCAGACACAGAAAGACAAATATTGCATGATCTCATTTTCTAAAATAGTCAAAAGCATAGAATGGTAGTTGGTGAGAATAGAATGGTGGTTGACAAAAGCAGGGTAGGGAGAAATGCGGTGGTGTTGACCAAAGGGTACAAAGTTTCTGCTATGCAAGAAAAATAAGTTCTGGCGATCAGATCTACTGTACCACATAGGGCCTGTGATTAACAATACTGTACAGTGTACTTAACATTTTGCTAGGAGCATAGATCTTATGTGAAGTGTTGTTGTCACAAAACCAAAAACAAAACTCCAAAACAAATCAGGTGGGAGGAAAATTTTTAAGATGATGGATAAGTTTATGGTATTGTGATAATGGTTTCATGAGTGTATACTTGTCTCCAAACACATCAAGTCATATACATTAAATTTCTACAGCTTTTTGTGTGTTAATCACACCTCAATAAAGCAGTTAAAGAAACTCATAAAAAATCAGAGGTATAGTTTCTAATATTGCTGGAGGAAAATGACTTGGTATGTTAAACACAAACAATTTATTAGTGTGATAAGGACACCTAACATTAGGTCCACCCTCTTAAGATATTTTAAAGTGCACAATACAGTATTATTTATAGGCTCAATGTTGTACATCAGATTTTTGTAATTTTTCATCTTGCATAACTGAAATTTTATAAATTGATTAGCAGTTCCTCATTTACCTCTTTCCCACATTCTCTGGCAATCACATTCTATTATTTGCTCCTATGAGTATGACTATGTTAAATACCTTATATAAGTGTAATCATGTAGCATTTGTCCTACTGTGATTACCTAAGCAATATATATTTGATTTGTTGAATAATACCAGTTTACATGTTTATAGTCTTTTTCTAGCTACTGTAATAATCATCTATAACATCTACATTTGATATATTTTTCCTTTTTTAAAAATGCACTTAAAATTCATCTGTTTTTTAAAACCAGAGCCAGTCACTGTTAAAGTTAGTGTATAAAACCTCAGATAGTGAAATGGCAGATATAAAAAGCAAATGAACCTTTAATCACATTTTTAAAAGATTAGGAGAAAGAACATTGCAGGCCTGGTGTGTGAAGTTCTTGTTCCCTTTACAGAGATTTCCAACCAAATAATCATTAAATGCTCTGTTAAACTGCTCTAGTTTACAACACATGTTTCTTGTTTATTGGAGCTCTATATCCCCGGATATGTGCTGAAACTACTCACACTGTCACTGTACAACCAAGCTGTCAAATAAATTGGTCCCTAACCATTAAAACACCTAAGGGAATTTGAGTCTTAAAGCTTTACTCAGTCATGTGCAGAATAAAGATCATAAGAAAGACCCCAATGTCTAATATGTGGCTTTGAAAATAATCTTCTTAGGTATGTGCTTTGTACAAGAATTCCTGTTAACGTTTTCTCATTAATAACATAACCTTTTTCTGTTACACACTTTTACATTAAAATAAATCGGAGCAAGATCATCCAAAGAACTTTGAAGCCATTAAATTTAAACTTGGTTGTTTATGATATTTACTATTATATTTTGTTTAGGTGAACATATATGCAACACTGTGACTCTCTTTATCATTTTAATCAGATGTATTTACATAGATAATAGTAAAATATTTTTGGCAAACAGATAAAGGCCATAAAATGTATGAAACACATCATCATACTACCTCTTTTCTATAAAAATAAATTCTGTCTTTTTATTCTAAATATAAAATATGTATCCTTATTCTTTCTTAGTGGTATTTTCTTTTGTCTTTGTTTTTCAACTTACTGCACAAATAAAGGCAGATTGAAGAACTTCATGTTTTCCAAAATAAAAGATGGAATGTGATAACTCTTCCTTATCGTAAGAATGTTCAAGTGACCTATAAGGATACCTATTATAGAAGACACACATTATCAGTTAATTCTTACTAGTCGATAAAAATATCATATGAAGTTACCACTGTCATTCTTTGGGTGCAAGGTTAATCCTAATGTTTTAATTCTCTAGAGTAAAATGTTGTTTGATTGGGCCTATATATGATTTTCAGGCTTCTGAGGCAGAGAAAAGTCATTGGTTATATAGTATCAGTATCAGTGTTAGGAATGGATAACATAAACTCCTTAGACATTCCTCCTGGAAGAAAGGAATACAAGCCAATACCTACTTCCTAACTGTTGGGAGCCGCCCATGGAGGCCAGCCTGAGCATTAGAGATCCAGGCAGGCTGCAGACCCTGAGACCACTAGGATGAGTTCAGGAGCTGAAGGCCCATTCCCTCTTCCCTTCTTTGCTGTTTGGCACATTCCACTAGCAGGGACTTTGATGATCTAAGCATGAAGTTCTGAGAGTACGACAGGCATGGTTTACTTAGGAGTCCATTGTTCCCGTTTCTCATAGACTGCGGTTTCAGCTTTAAACTTAACATAATTCAAACTCAGGTCACATTTGGGAGCTTTTTATACGATACAAGCTTCTTTATAAGATTTAAAAGTATATTTGTAGAATTAGTATATACATGTAAAGTGCTGTTTCAACTTTAATAATATAGATAATTATTTAGGGTTACCAGAAATGGCCCAGCATGAACTTTGGGCTGGGCCACATTCTGAGGGCCTAGCACATACTTTGGACTGGGCTGCATTCTTTAGGAATTGGTTTGGGCTATAATTAAGAGTTTCTATAGTGTAGGTAGAATTAGCGTAAAATAGAGAGGTCAGAGCTATTG
>NW_007248899.1:0-10434 GCF_000164805.1 Carlito syrichta
AAAATGTTCTTGCTGAATTATGAGGGGACCCCCAGAAATTCTGAAATTATTTATAAAAACTGTGTATTTATTCTTGAATGTTAAACTTGTCATCTTCAAAATACTTTCTGGTTGATGTAATCACCTGTTGAGGTGTGTTTACCACTGCTCAAAAGTTTTTGATCTTGTTGATTTTTATGTCTTTTAGTGCTTCTGACATTTTTGGTTTCACCTATTCCACATTTCATCTAGGGAAATTTTTTAAAAGTCACTCTAGGTGAGTTTGGCTGAATAAGAAGGGTGGGACACAGAGCATGCTATTTTTGCTCAAAAACTGCTGAACACTCACTGTAGTATGAACATATGTGTTGTCATGGTGGAAGAACCAGTCACCTGTGCCACAACTTGGGAAATTTCTTCCAAACATCTTGATGAAACCTTCTCAAAATTCCAGATAAAAACTATAATTGTCTGTTTGATCCAGAGGAACAAATTTCAACTCTATCACAAGTGGCCGGCCAGGCTCGGTGGCTAAGCCTGCAATCCTAGCACTTTGGGAGGCCCAGGCGAGTAGATTGCCTGAGCCCGCCTGGTTCGAGACCAGCCCTGGCAACTTGGCAAGACCACATCTCTACAATAAATCAAAAAATTAGCCCAGTATTGTAGTATGTGCCTGTAGTTCCAGCTACTTGGAAGGCAGAGACAGAGGGATCACCTGAGCCCAGCAGGTGGACAATGGGGTGGTGGTGAGCGTGCCACTGCACTCCAGCTTGGGCAACTGAGAGATTCCAACTCAAAAAAAAAGAAAAAAAGAAAAAAAAGTGGTCTGCCCTCCAAAAGATAATTTCAGGTTTTTTGAGTTTCCCTAATATAATTAAAATTCAAGGTCCTCTAGAGACTCTGAAGGCCTTTGTTGATTAAAGTGAGAAACACTAAAATGTTGCTCTGGGGATATCAGTGAGCTAAATTTAACATTATTTTTTCTTTCACATGTACTAGAAACTAGCAAGTAGGAAAGGACATCCAGCACTAGCCTCAGAACACAAAAACATGTTTTTTTGTATGAGTTCTGTCCTGCTGCTGCGTATTTTGAGGTCTGATTTCAGAGTCTGTAGTTGTGCTACAGTTTGTCCAGGATGACTAACATACAAAGAAAAAAACAGATATTTTTTCTTCCCTGAAGTTAAGACTGTCTTACACTGGGCATGGTTGCACTGCTGTGAATCTCTTCGATATAGTCTGCATATCCTGCCCATAGTTGTAAGGAAGAATATTCAAACAATATTACCTCAAACAAAAGTGAGATAATACATATTTTAGTTAGTGAAAATGACAGATCAATATGTCAGAAGCCACGATCTACTCTAAACTACCTTCTAATGTTTGACCTGCTATTAAGCATGTGTCAAAATGTGATGTCTGCTATATGATTTTTTCAGTGTATTATAACTCATGGGTCAGATCTATAAAATCATCTGCAAAAATCTTCTAGAAAATATCATGGGTCACCCAAGCAATGAGACGTATTTTACATACTGTGCAAACACCCGCATTGCCTTTGTTGAGAAAATTATGTAGACTGGTGACATATTCCACACACCCTGGCAACAGAGAGAACTGAGGCTTTCAATTTGTATTAATTACTCAGGAACTGAGATGTATCAAAGAAACCACACTTTGAAACTCTTTCACGTTTCTCAATGACAGAATATCTTCTGTTGCCAATGTCTCTTTACCCTAAAAAGAGTACAATATAAATGTATACATAGTGTTATTGTAAGAGTGTTATGACAAATACAAGAATATTGCAGAAACTGTGAAATGCCTAAGACTTTTTTTAGCTAATCTCTTCAGCATTGATTTTTTTTCTATAAGATGATCAAAGATTTCCAATGTTGTTGTTGAAGTCCTCCTTTAAAGAATTCATATCCAGCCTAGGCAGCAAAGTGAGACCTTGTCTCTACAGTAGAAACAAGCAAATAAATAAATAAAATTAGCCAGGAATGGTGGTACACAACTGTAGTCCTGGCTACTTGGGAGGCTCAGGCAGAAGGATCGCCTAAGTCTAGGAGGTCAAGGCTGCAGTGAGCCATGATCATGCTACTGCACCCCAGTTGGGTAACAGAGCAAAACAGGAGGGGGACAAAAAGAATTTATAGATAGGTTTACTATTATAAAAGCTTAATATATTATAATTGGCTGCATAATTTCCTTGTAAATAATTGTTGTTCTATCAGTATAATTGCTGTGAATATAAGGAAGATATTGAAACTACTAAAAAACTAGCTTTGAAGATATTATGTTGCAATGCAGTCAAAAATCAAATATAAAATTCACCTGAATCATAGATTCTATTCAATTATAACTGCTTAGTTGTGATTGTAATAGAGTGGATTTTTTTCAAAAAGAGGTTTGTCTTAGGCCTGAGATTTAAGTGATGTAATAGAATACTACTACTCATATTCTCATCTCTAGTCCTTAAAAATGCATTTAAAAAATCTAAAATTATAGACAGACTAATAAAAGCCAAAATCAGATGTACAGATGAGATCTCCAAGACGGAGTTCAGCTTAGAAATCTACTAGCATTATGACTTAATTCTATTCATTCATCAATTTATTCAACATTTGTTGACTACATACTATTGTTGCTATCACCAGAAGAGGTTCCATGCCTTCATGAAATTTAGAATCTAGCAAAACCAAATAAATAAACAAATTATTAATTAAATACTTTGAACAGACTATTAGAGATTCAATGAGTGTTAAGAAAAAGAACAAAGATCTGTATAAGTATATGATAGAAAAGCAAAACTAGTCTAAATTCAAGAAGGCTTTTCTTCAGGAAATGGTACTTAAGCTGAAGGACCAAAAGGGAGCTTTACAATCATTCAGTAAAACAGTATAATCTACCCAAAAACTTGATTTCCAAAAACAAAATATCTAAAACTCAAGCTTGTCTGTCTCGCTCACTGACTATCTGCCTCATGGTCCCAAGAGACAAAGCCAAAGCGACATAAAGTTGTACTTGTAGAATACTCAATAATTGCTCCTTGCTGGTATAACTGCAACCAGAAAATCAAGGAATCCAGTTTATTTCAAATAGCTGCCTCATTCCAATCTATAAGTGAGATTTTTCATTTATGTCCTTTTTTCATAAGGATGAGAATTTGTCATGGCAGCTTCAATGTTGAGCTTTCACGGTCACATAGTTGATTTTTGTTTAAAAAATATTTTATAAAAATATAAAAATTTTATAATTATATGAAAATACATTTCTTCATATTTTAAACCATTTTGGCACACATATGACCAATGGAATGTTTCTAGAAACTGATTCTAATATCTGAAGTGTTATGATTGGAAACATTGATGTTGATAGCACAGTATTGTCTTTTTAATTCTTAAGACATAAATATGTTTACAAAATTGATGGATTAAGACATTCATAATGACTGAGTATAATTCAACTTAATAGACTCTATTGAGCTGTCACTATGTACGCAACAGTATTCCAGGTGTTTCAGGAGATTAAAAAATAAAGATAACACAGTTCTTGCCTGAAAGCCTTTTCTTGATTAAGATCTTTGGCCTCTGTAAGTTTCTTGTGTATCAGAGGATGTACAACCTCAGATGTACTCAACGAGAAGATGTTTCTGTGCTAATTTTGTAAAATAACTTTTGATCTATTGAGATTACCTTACCTCCATTATTGCTTTTCTTTTGTTTACTTTGCCTTTAATTTGCTCTTGTTTTGTTTTGTTTTTAAGCTTTGTAAAATGAAAACAAATGTCATTGGCTTGCAACCTTTCTTTTTTTTCTGGTATACAAATGCACAGGTAAACATTTCCATCCAATTATTACTCTAGGTGTATTTTACATATTTCTTTGTACTTTTCAAAATTTAATTCTAAACATTTGCCACTTTCCTTTTATATTTTTTGCATATAAGTTATTTAGAAAAATATTCAAGTAAGTCGAATGTACTGTTTAACTTTTTGTATGCCTATCAATTTTCTATCACTTGTCATATGAATATTCAAAGAGATATGTTGACATTTTCCATTACAATTGTGGGTTTGTCTATTTCTCCTTTTCAGGTAGGTCAATGTTTGCTTAATATTTTGAAACTCTGTTATGAAATGCATACATGTTTTGAATGGTTATGTCTTCCTAACTAATAGATCTCTTTGTCATGAGGAAATGACTATCTTTATTCCTGATAACATTCTTTGCTCTGAAGTCTACTTTGATATTAATATAGTCATACCACCTTTCTCAAAATTAGTATTTTATGGAATACATTTTCTCACACTTGTTTTTGGCTATCTGAGCCTTTATTTGTATTTTGCTTTTACTGTTTATGATTGTAGAAAAGCATATAGTTTAGTTTTTCAAAAAATTCAATCTGATAATCTGCACATTTTAATTGGAATGTACAGACCATTCCTATTCAGTGTAATTATTAATGTAATTGGTTTAAATCTGTCATCTTATTCTTTACTTCCTAATGATTTCATTGGGGTTTTATTATTTTTTCTCCTTTCTTGAAATATTTTAACTTCTATGATTTTTATAACTCTTCATTACACATACTCTTGACTTATTAGCTATACTTCTTTGTTTTTATTTCTTATTGGTTTCTCCAGAATTTGTAATATTTATTTTTAATGTTCATAGTCTATTTTCAATTCTGCCAACTTATTTATTGTTTTAAGCACTCTATAATACTATACTTTCATATCCCCCCTCCTTTTCTTCTTTTGTGCTTTTTTGTTGTTTGCTTGAACATGTTATAAACCGCACAATATATTATTGTTGTTTTAAATGGTCGTGTCTTTAAACAAAATTTAAAATGAGACAAATTTTAAAAAAATAATTATCTATATACTTATTACTTTTAAGATACTTCCCTTTTTAGCACAGTTCTAACATTATTTTCTTTTTTTCAAATCTTTTTTACCTGAAATTTTAAAAAATTTTTACCTTCATATTTGAAAGATAATCTTGATGGTGTAGGATACTGTGTTGACAGGTTTTCCTTTCTCATCATTTTAAAGTTGTCATTCTTTTGTCTTTTGACATTTTGTTTATGACAAGAAGTCTATAGTAATTATTTTTGTACCTACATAGGTATCATGCTCTT
The DNA here is from genome assembly GCF_000164805.1 of Carlito syrichta. Classification (NCBI taxonomy): domain Eukaryota; kingdom Metazoa; phylum Chordata; class Mammalia; order Primates; family Tarsiidae; genus Carlito; species Carlito syrichta. The sequence continues at coordinate 5,125 of NW_007248899.1, forward strand.
TTTATATGGCTTGTTTTCGGATTTTTCTGTTTTTCACAGGTCTTCAGAAATTTGATCCTGATGTGTTTAATGTAGTTTGCCTTGTGCTTATGCTGAAAAGAGTTCACTAAACCTCCTGGCTCTGCAAGTTTGTAATTTTCTCAAATTTTGAAAATTTTTAACTTTTATTTTTCAGATCATTTTTCTGATCTTTCTTCCTCTGAGACTCTAATTATTCTTATGTTAAAGTGTTTTGTACACTCTCACAGATGACTGACTCTGTTTTGCTATTTCTTCAAGTTCACTGACACTTTATTCTTTTTTTTTTCAATTCAGAGTCTCACTTTGTTGCCCAGGCTGGATGCAAGCGGTACACTCATGGCCACCGCAACCTCCACCTGCTGGGTTCAGGCGATTCTTCCGCCTTCAGTCTTCCATGTAACTGGAACTACAGGCGTGCACTACCATGCCTGGCTTATTTTTTGATATATTGTAGAGTCGAGGTCTCAGCAAGTTGCCCAGGCTGGTCTCAAACCCTTGAGCTCAGGCAATCCTCTCACTTCGGCCTCCCAAAGTGCTGGGATTACAGGCTCGAGCCACTGCGCCAACAATTTATTCTTAATGCTTAATTTGCTATTAAACCAATCCAGTGAAGTTTTCATTTCAGAAATTTACATCTGATTTTTAGAAATTCCTTTTTCTTCATACTTTTATAAACCTGAGTATATTGAGCATACTTAAATAACTCTTTTAATGTCCTCATTCACAAATTGTATAGTCTCTTCTTTTTCTGTTTCTATTGACTAATTTTATTCCTGGTCATGGATCACAATTTCTTTCTTCTTCGAAAACTAATAATTTTTGATAGATGTCAAGCAATATAAATTTTATATTGTTGAGTGCTATATATTAGTGAATTTTTATCAGTATTGAAGTTTGTTTCAACTGAAAATTAAGTTACTTATGAATAAGTTTAATTTGTTTAAATCTCCATTGAGTACCTTATATTTTCAATGAGATCTTTTCACTCTAACTCACAGAAATTAAAGCAATTAGACCTGAGTAAGCTTTAATTTTTTTTTCCTTAGAGCACCCAGATTATTGTTCTCATCCCTTGATTTTTACCCCAGGTGCAAAAAGTTTCACTAGTGCATGCAAAGATTGTAAAAGATACAACAACAAAAACACACACACAAACACACAAACAGACACTGACCCTTTCAGAACTAAAAATTCAGCATTGTTTCGGAACACAAATTCAGCATACCAAAACCAAGTGTCTGTCTACACGTTCAAAGTGAACCTGAAGAAACTACTAAGGAAACAATTCATTTCCAGTAGCAGCCAAAACCACAAAATAGTGAAAAAAAAGTTAAGCAGACAATAGAATAGTACACTAAACAGTACACAATATTGCAGATAGACATTGCAGAGGACATAAGCAAATGAAAAGGAAATACTGGGTTCAATAAATAAAAACCATGATATTGGAAGGTGCTACTACTACAAAAAGCATTACAAACAAAATGAAATCTCTACCAAAACCCAAATGTCTTGTATTTCAGTAGAATTGCATGAGACCTGCAATAGTCCAAATTGTCTTCAAAATGGACAAAGTTTAGGGTTTTACACTTTCTGCTTTCACCAAAGTCTAATGAACCAAACAGAGAGGCAATGGTATAAAACCCTAACTATTCATCCATGGAACAGAACGAACACTGAGGAATCAGTGTACACATTTATGGCCACATACATTCCGTGGGAATAGGGCAGTCCTTCCACACACAGTTCTCAGAAAACTGGATACTCTCATGCAGAATCCAGCAGTTCCACGTCCAGCAAAAGCCACAACACAGGTAAGAAAATACAAGAAAAGAAGAGTCTGTGAACTCACGGTTTAAGGGTCCATGTCCAAGAGCGGCCTGACTGAGGTTTCCTCAACGTGGTAGGGCGGCCCCAGCTCCGTCGCCTGCGGGGGGCCCAGCTCCGCGGTCGTTCCAGTCGCAGCGAGCCACACTCTGGGGTCCCGCAGTGCGGGAGTCCGAAGCACTCCGTGGGAGGCCGGGGACCTGGAGGCGGAACCGCGTTTCGCCTCGGTGCTCGCAGACCGGATTCTGAGGAAGGATCACGTCAACCCAGAAGGTGACGCGGACGTGACGCGAAGCGCACTGCAGCCTCGCTATGGCGAGAGACCCGGAGCCCCTCCCCCACAATACAGAGATTGACAGCAGGTACCATTCATTGTGCAGAGTAGGTGTCTGATACATTTCAACAACTCCAACGTAACATTAACACATGAGAAAACGCAAACATGCTCATAAAGGAAACATGCCAGAAATCTAAACATACCGCTGCAGGGAAAAAGACACAAATCGGGAGAATTCAGTTTAAGAAATAGTATAGAGTTGCTATCTATAGTCAATGAAACATATCCAATGAGTCAACTGGGATATATTTCAAAAATAAGTTAATTAAAAATCAGCAATAGGATATTTTATCTTAGCACATTTCAATAAAATAAGGGTATGTGTTTTTATTTGGGTGTGGAAAAAAGTGATTAAGGCTATAGAAACAAGAATTTCTTTCCAATGACTGGCTATGGATTCAGGGATGTGGTATAAACTTTTTCTTCTTCATTTGCAATTTGAAAGATGTAGGGTACAATTCAGGGTGAAATATATTAACATTCATTTTACAGGAACCCTTGTTGGTCAGGCCTGTCCCCGAAATTCCCCGCTCTCCCGGCAGAATCCTACTACTGCAAATCCTGCCCCTCCCCCTCCCCTCCGATTTCCCAACTCTGAAAATCTTTTTTTTTTTATTATGATGGTTGCTCAAGGTCCACTTATGAGTGAGTACATGTGATTCTCAGTTTTTGCTTCTGTGAAAGGTCACCCAATAGGATAGACACTAACTCCATCCAGGTTTCCGTGAACATCGTGATTTTGTTCTCGCTTTGACTGCATAATATTGCATTGTTCCTACGTACCACATATTTTTAATCCAGTCCTCTTTAGATGGGCAATATTGTTGGTTCCATGTTCTTGCTACTGCGAACAATGTGGCGATAAACATACATGTGCAGATATCTCCTTTATAGAGGGATTTCATTCTTCCTGATATATTCACAGTGGGAGGAGGGCAGGGTCGATTTTTAGATCGTTTAGGAATCACCAAATGGTTATCCACAGAGCTTGTACTGATTTACACTCCCGCGAGCAGTGTAGAAGTGTTCCCTTTTTGTCATTTCCTCGCCAGCATCTGTTGTTTTTGGAATTATGGATGATAGCCATCCCGACTGAACTTAGGTGACCTCTCAATGTAGTTTTCATTTGCATTTTTGGATGACTAATGAGGCTGAGCTTTTTGAAATGTCTTTGGTGACTGCGTGTATGTCTGTTGTTGAGAAGGGTCTGTTCATATCGTTTGCTCACTTTGAAATGAGGCTGTTTGTTTTTTCCTTGTCGGCACGTGGGAGTTCCTAGTAGATCCTAGATGAGCATCCTTTATCAGATGTACATTTGCAAATATTTTTTTTCCAGTCGGCGGCTTGTTTTTCTCTTTTTGGAGTCAGGGCCTCACTCTGATGACCAGACTGGAGTAGAGTGGTACAATCATACCTGACCACAGTGTGGACCTCCTGGGCTCAGGCAATCCTCCCAGACAGCTACAAATACAAGCCTATGTCTCCATGCCCAGCTCACTGATGACATTTTTGAGATAGAGATGAGGCTGCCTGATGTTAGACAGTCGCGTCTCCAAGTTCTGGGCTCCAGCAATCTTCCGTCCTCAGTCTGTCAAAGTGCTGGACGAGAGGTAGGAGATTCCAGGCCTGGCCTACCCTTAGCAGGAGTCGTTCTGGTGCACAAGGAAGTGTGCTTAGATTGTTGGGATACGCTTCCTACCTGTCCATAGCCAACGATTTCGCTTGCTTTCCTTATGGAGCTATGAGTCTCCTTTACGTCTCACCACGAATATTCACCCCTCAACCTTGCGGAAAGCACCCTTGGATTTGTTCTTGCCACATACTCTCCCTGAACAGTAGCCAACGCTTTTAGTGATAATTTCAGAGGGCTGTGATCATAGGAAGTGCCTCTAATGTGAGGAAAACCTCCTCTAAACCCATGCTGTGGAGCCAAAGGTAAGGGCAGAGACCCACTTCTCTTGGAGTGACACCCATGCTTCAGGATGGGTGCTGAGTGAGGTCATGTTTCCAGGTCCTCACAGGTGGCCGCCACCAGCATGTAACCTCTGCTCTACAAGAAAAGCAGCTTGTAGACAATTTGAACCCCATTTTCCCAGCCTGCCAGGCCCGGGACAGAGCTCCAATCCTGTGAGTGGGCAACAGGTGGAGGAAGGAAGCCCCAGCCTCTCGGACTCACTTGCCAGGAACTGAACCTCCAGGACTCAGAGCTGGAAAGAAGACACTGACACTCTGGTCTGGGAGCTGAGGGAAGACACAGCACCAACTTCTCGGCCACACTCAACCATGCAGACCTTTCGCTATGTACAGCTAGCGCCGGGGATAGGTCATGGCCATGTGCCACCTATTCTCCATGCTGTCACGGAGACCAAACATTTCTGATGGCTGCATGCCTAACTTAGGACAAACTCCACAGACTTTGAAGAACTTTTTGAAAGCAGCTGCTATCATGGGTTACGATTGTTCTCTGAGTGGATGTCCACAGAGCTCCCATACTGTTGGTGTGGGTGTGGAATCTCTATGCTTTTTCTTCAATTATTCATTGTAAGGCATTCATCAGCATTTCGGACACCAATCCACAGCCACGTATATTAAAATGTATTAAATTAAACACCATGCCACGTGGGATTTATTTCTGGGAAACATGTGTAGCACAACTTACAAAACATAAATGGCATTTCATATAAAATTCAATCAAAGGAACATACCGCACTAGCAGTATAAAAGTAACCACATACAACCTTCTTCATTGAGGTGGAAAGGGAATTGAGAAAACTTCACACTGATTCATGATAGAAACCCTAACAGGTAACTCAGAATAGAAGAAAACCTCCTTCACCTAAAAAAGGTCATGTAGTAAAACACAAAACTGACATGGTTACTCCATGGTGAAACTTTCAGCTTTTCCCAAAGATCAAGAAGTAAACATGGATATACTCTTCCACGACTTCCCTTCAAGATGGGTTTCAGAAGGCTGAACAGAGCAATTAAACAAAAAACCATTTTTCAAGGTATCCTAACGTGAGACGAAAAGTAAAGTTAACTCACTTCACATAGAAACGACGTTACGTATAGATAGCTCCAACAAGTTCACCAGACACACACACACACACACACATACACACGCA
>NW_007248899.1:11015-15956 GCF_000164805.1 Carlito syrichta
AGACCTGCAATAGTCCAAATTGTCTTCAAAATGGACAAAGTTAGGGTTTTACACTTCTGCTTTCACCAAAGTCTAATGAACCAAACAGAGAGGCAATGGTATAAACCCTAACTACTGATCCATGGAACAGAACGAACACTGAGGAATCAGTGTACACATTTATTGCCCCATACATTCCGTGGGAATAGGGCAGTCTTTACGCACACAATTCTCAGAAAACTGGATACTCTCATGCATAATCCAGCATCTGAACTTCACAGACTAATTTGTTTTGACCTTAGGGCAGCAATAGATTTAAGAACTTATCTAGTGAAAGTGTGATTTGACGTTATAAAGGAATAAGTAGATAGTAACAGCTAAATATACTTAGCTGTATAGCAAATTACACATAGGAAAACAATATTACAACTTCTAGTAGAATGTCAACAAAGTATTAAGAAAAAGTGTGATTATAGGTTACCATGAAAATGAGAAGGACCCAAACCAAAGCATAAGATCCTTGCACTACCAACTCAAAAAAAAAAAAAAAAGACCCACACACATACACACAAAATTAAAATACACCCCAAGTAGTAACTTTACCAAACATACTCTAGGCAACACACACACACACACACCCCAAATAAAATTATCTCAAAATCGAGTCTGTGTTTACCTTCTCTCTATTTACTTTGTAGCATACCCTTGTTGTCTGTAGTGATTATATGGTAAGGATTTCAAAGATTGAATAATTTATTTATTCATATACTATTTTAAATCATTAAAGTTATTTCTTTTAATTATTTGACAAACAGTTACTTATTTTCTAAACAAATGATAGCCTGTATTTGATAAGAGATATAAATAATACAAGCATGGTAACAATTTGTCATTGAGCCCCTAAGATTGATTGGTAACACTTCCATGAACTTTATCCAGTTAACTCTCTCAACATAGCTGGAAATAAATATACTCATCAGCAATACAATGGCCTGAGAAAAAAGCATTACATGGCCCAAATCATACAGAACAGGGAGTGATGGCTAGAATTCAAAATTTAATTAGTGTAAGTATGTTCCAATATTTCAAGGAGGGTATAAGACAGCCTCTTTGTATTTGAGGGATGTAGGATCATGTAACTTAAACACATATATTATAATTTGCTTTGGCATAGAATAAAAATTGAGATATCTGCATCATTGAGACCTTTTTAAAGTAATAGTAGTATCAAATATTTATTGATTATACATTATGTACTAAGAATTATGCTCAGTAGATAAAATCTTAAGCGTATTGTCAAGTGGGGTATATGCGTTTTAGATCTTGACTCCAGTACTTATTAGTTCTAGGGCCTCGGACTAATTATTTAATTTTGCTGTGACTCAGGTTCTTCTTTTGCAAATATACATTAATATTTACTTCTGAGAGTTATTGTAAGGATTTAGAAAGTTATGTAAGATGCTTAGAAGAATATTAGGCTCATGAGAATGCTCAAATTGTCAGGGAACATAAGAATTATTTGACGTGCTAGGGGTTTTTGTAAACAGCTTACTCAGAGCAAAGCCAGAATACAACCCAAGTAGTTTCACTTCATTATGTGTATAGATTGTACAATAATTTACTTTTGGCAAAGGTGGAGAGATCAATGGTAATGCAAAATCTTAACTATAAACCATCAAGATTAGATTCATGACTTTACAGACCTGAAACATAGAAAAAGCAAACATAAGTTCCTAACATGAGAGAAGAACTATGCTAGAAAATGAACCATGCTCATTCCTTACCTAGCCCATTGTTCTTGCAGAGGGGCTGTTGTGGCTGTAACAGCATTGCTGACGTTTCAGAACATGAGGAGATTCAGTGCTTTTTACTCAAGTGCATGAGCTGTGACCCTCTTGCTCATTACAAATGGGCTACATTTCTAGGACAGAGAAGGAGACTGAATATGTAGTTTCTGTTTATTACCTATATCTTTATGGATTTAGAGAGTTTGACTTAATTTATTATTCCATTTCTGTCATCTACTTATCAAAGTTAGAAGAGATTAAATGGTTTGAGGCCAGTAACTTTGGAGGCTATCTGATTTGCACATAAAGAATAAAATAATTGTGCTAAAATTAAGATTTTTCACATTATATTTATTCTGTTACTTTGGTTCTACATGTCTTACTTATGAACTCTGCCTCTAGACTCCAAAACTTCTGATTTTAACTTGTGGTTTGCTAAATACTAGTTTGATGGTTTGCATCTACTTTATCAGGAAAGCCTTAATTAATTTTTACATTTCCAAAACAGTATTCTTCTTGGATGCCCTTCAAACTGAATGAAATACCATATTTATTGGTCAAGAATTTTGCTCTTTTCAAAGTTCTCTATCTTTAAATGGGAAATCTTACACTCTGATTCATATGGAGGGAAATCATTTCTCAAAAGTTACAGTGTTGAAGAAAATGAAATGACTTCACACTTAAAATTGATGTTTGGGTAGCAAAATAGAAACCAGGCATCTCAAACTCTAAAATTAAGAGGCTAGAAATATAAGTGGCAGTTTACATATAGTAAACCACAAGTGTATGAGGGTGTTAAAATGGAAATGGAGAATTGCTAAAATGGGAAATAAAGCCTTAACTTTGGCCTTGAGAATGCAGCAACTGGAGACTCAGACAAGTACTTAGGAAGATTGCTTTTCTACTGACTACATGGTGTTAGTTAGTAGTAAAAGTAACTCTATATCAATAAATAAAGGCTGAATGATCGTTTGGCTTTCCCTGAATGTTCTAACAGCCTGACGTTTTTTTAGAAAAGGGACTATGGTTCATCTTGTGTATAAACCATAGTTTTTGTTTGTTCATTTTAGTTTTTTGAGGGAAAATAATTCAGTTAGGTTATCTCTGTGCATATAATTAAAACAATGGTTTTGGTTATTTCTGCTTATATGAACAAACAATTTAAGAATTATTCAGACTGGAACTTTAAATACCACTTTAACATAAAAGTAGACTTTTAAATTCATAGACAAAGAAATTTCTTCACCTATGTATATGTTATATTCTTATAGTATGTCTATTGTATGAATATATTATATCCTACAAGGGGGACCCAGAGACAACTGGAATTAACTTTTGGAGGATGTGCCCTTTGTAGTACAGGCTCCTCCCACTAAGTGTTCTAGGAACCCAGCAGCATCAGTGTGCCAGCAAGCACTGTTGTGAGAGGCTGTGTCAGCTTCAGTGAATCTTTTGGAGCGTGTTGCAATGCATTTTTTCCCGTTTCATGATAGGTTATTTACGGGAACAACCTGTCACCCCCACTGTGCTGAGTGCTCGACAGTTTCTGACCAAACATATCACGACCCCCTGCCCCACTTTCCCCATGCACCAGCTCTCACCTCCAGCGCCTTCTTTTTGCTTTCCTAGATGAAGAAGTCCTCAAAGGGAAATGTCTTGCTAATATGGAAGAGGGGAAATAAAATGGCAGAAGCACCAAAAGACATCAGAGCAGATGAGTTCAAAAACTACTTTGAACAGTGGAAAAATATCTTTATCGATATGCTGCATCAGATGGAAAGTACTTTGAAGATGACTGAACATGTGAGAATAAATACACAACTGTCATTTAAATAAATTCCGGTTATTGTTGGTTCCCCCTGTATGGTATAAACTGATGCATGTGGAGAAAAATTACTTCTCAGTGACTTGTCTCTAGGTTAATTCTAAATCTTGAAACTACAATATCACAAAGTTTATTCATTTTAAGGCTTCATTTTCATTACCATGTTTTTTGTGTGTTTAATTTGGAAGGCTAAACAATTCACTGAATCTGTAAAAGTGAGAGATGAACAGGGAATTTAAAAATAAATTTATGGAAAAATAGCTACAAGATTTTGGGAGAGCAGACAATACAAATTTTAAGAAAACATAATAAAATTGAAGCTTCTTGGGATCAAATTTATAGTAAAGACAATTAGACTATTTGATGAACAGTTATGTTGTTTTATCAACAGCTTTGAGGTTCAAACTAAATTATCAGAAGCTCTGGCAACCCCAAATACACTGCCTAGATTTTCACAAATCAAATCCTACAGATTTCATATTTGTGGGATGATAAAGATATTCAAATTATTTTATTCAGTCTATATTTGACTTATAATTAAAATTCCTTCCATTTAGAACTAGGGGATTTGACTAGTGAATCTCTAAGTTTTCTTTCTGCTTAAATGATTTTATAATGCCCAAGTTGGTTTCTCCATTTTGTACATAATACAACTTTTTGTGGTCTTTTTAAATTCTTTGTGTTTTTCTCCATTTTAAATTCTACTTTTCTGTAAATAAGACAACTGTAATTCAGAGACATAAAGTGATTGGTACCCAAATTTGCACAATATAATTAGGTAATAGAACTTATGGTGCCAACTCTGTCTACACATAAATCTTTTCCCGTAAACTTCCAAAAATTGTTTTCCTTTGATCTGTTATTTTTCATGTTTCTTTATGGGTTTTGGCTAGAGGCATAAGTTGGACAAAACAGAAGGCAACAATGTAGGCTCCAATTCAAAAAACTGAGAAAAAATAGACCTGAAAATACTGTATTAAAGTCAAGAGGAAAAATAACCAGGTAAACTGCCTTTTGCTCCTCTTTGCTGGTCTTAACTATTGCTTAGTCTGTGGCTCACTTAAATATGTGATTGCAACTGAAGCCCTACACCGATAGACTTCTGTTATCAAATATCAGCATTTTACTGTATCAATAATAGATAAGGAAAAGGCAAACAAGCAATCAAAATATTACACTGGCCAAATGCATGGGCTTCTTGCTGAGATTTTTTTGTCTTCTATGTTTATCTATCTATTTATCTATCTGTCCATCTATCTATATTAATTTGTAATTTCAGTTCCTAATTCATTCTAAGATGATTTTGAGGTGACCACTGTTAAATTTTACATTTAAAAAAAAAAGTATGAC
>NW_007248900.1:0-1006 GCF_000164805.1 Carlito syrichta
CTAGAGTAGGAATTTAGGTTAACTAGACCAAGAGCCTTCAAAGCCCTAAGTAAGCTAATATATGCTTAATTCCTGTATCCTTCTTTCCCAACTAAGGACTGCAGAGGCCTACTCCACATCAACTAAATGCAAATCAGTCACTTTTACTTTAGCTAAGTCCTTCCCACTAGATTGGTGGGCTCTGACCCCATGAAAAATTAGTTAACAGCTAAACACCCTATACAATTGGCTTCAATCTACTTCTCCCGCAGCCAAGAAAAAAAAGGCGGGAGAAGTCCTGGCAGAGTTGAAGCTGCTTCTTTGAATTTGCAATTCAATATGATATTCACCTCAGAACTTGGTAAAAAGGGGGCTCCACCCCTATCTTTAGATTTACAGCCCAATGCTTTATCAGCCATTTTACCTTACCTATGTTCATTAACCGTTGATTATTCTCAGCCAACCATAAAGACATCGGAACTCTATATTTATTATTTGGTGCTTGAGCCGGAATAGTAGGAACTGCCCTTAGCCTTCTCATCCGAGCAGAGCTCGGACAGCCGGGGACTCTATTGGGAGATGATCAGATCTATAATGTCGTCGTTACTGCTCATGCTTTCATAATAATTTTCTTTATAGTTATACCCATTATAATCGGGGGTTTCGGCAATTGACTAGTACCTCTTATAATTGGGGCCCCCGACATAGCATTCCCACGGATAAACAATATAAGCTTCTGACTGCTACCACCTTCTTTCCTTCTGCTACTAGCCTCCTCAATAGTAGAAGCTGGCGCAGGAACAGGTTGAACCGTATATCCTCCTCTAGCAGGAAACTTGGCCCACGCAGGAGCTTCTGTGGATCTTACTATTTTCTCTCTTCACTTGGCAAGAGTGTCCTCTATCCTAGGCGCTATTAACTTTATCACTACCATTATCAATATAAATCCCCCCGCTATATCACAATACCAGACCCCTCTATTTGTATGATCTGTCCTCATTACTGCAGCTCTACTACTATTATCTCT
>NW_007248900.1:1242-6997 GCF_000164805.1 Carlito syrichta
AAATAACATAATTATGGCTATTCCAACTGGCGTAAAAGTATTTAGCTGACTAGCTACCCTACACGGAGGCAACATTGAATGATCTCCCGCTATATTATGAGCTCTACGCTTCATTTTTCTATTTACCGTCGGTGGTCTGACCGGGATTGTCCTTGCCAACTCCTCACTTGACATCGTCCTCCATGACACCTATTATGTAGTAGCACACTTTCACTATGTCTTATCCATAGGCGCAGTCTTTGCAATTATAGGAGGCTTTGTCCACTGATTCCCCTTATTTTCAGGATTTACCCTTCATTCAACATGAGCCAAAATCCATTTCGCAATTATATTTGTGGGAGTTAACCTAACCTTTTTTCCTCAACATTTCCTTGGACTATCTGGCATACCCCGCCGATACTCAGACTACCCCAGACGCATACACTATATGAAACACCGTTTCTTCTATAGGCTCATTTATCTCTCTAACCGCAGTTATACTAATAGCTTTCATAATTTGAGAAGCCTTCGCTTCAAAACGAGAGGTATTAGCAGTTGAACTACCTGCTACAAACCTTGAATGACTTCATGGCTGCCCCCCACCTTATCATACATTTGAAGAACCTACCTACGTAAAAGCGTAATCTGTTACAAGAAAGGAAGGAATTGAACCCTCTAAACATTGGTTTCAAGCCAACTCCATAACCACTATGTCTTTCTTCATAATAAAGTACTAGTAAAACTATTACATAACTTTGTCAAAGTTAAATTACAGGTTAAATTCCTGTGTATTTTTATGGCACATCCTCTCCAGTTAGGCTTTCAAGATGCTACCTCCCCTATTATAGAAGAATTACTTCATTTTCATGATCATACCCTAATAATCGTTTTCCTAATTAGCTCATTAGTACTCTACATTATCACCCTAATATTAACAACCAAACTAACCCACACAAGCACAATAGATTCCCAAGAAGTAGAGACAGTATGGACCATCCTACCAGCTATTATCCTTATCTTAATCGCCCTTCCTTCCCTACGGATCCTTTACATAATAGACAAAATTAACAACCCACTTTTAACTGTCAAAACTATAGGACATCAATGATATTGAAGTTATGAATATACAGATTATGAAGATCTAAATTTTGACTCCCATATAATCCCTACAACAGACCTCAAACCAGGAGAACTTCGATTACTAGAAGTCGACAACCACGTAGTTCTACCCATAGAAGTGCCAATTCGGATATTAATCTCATCAGATGATGTCCTTCATTCATGAGCTGTGCCCTCCTTAGGCTTAAAAACTGATGCCATTCCCGGATGCCTTAACCAAACTACACTCACATCAACCCGACCAGGCCTCTATTATGGTTAGTGCTCAGAAATTTGTGGATCAAACCACAGCTTCATGCCCATTGTCCTAGAATTAGTACCATTAAAATATTTCGAAGATTGATCGACATCAATAACTTAATTAACACTGTGAAGCTTACATAGCATTAACCTTTTAAGTTAAAGACCGAAAGTATCAAACCTTTCCACAGTGAAATGCCTCAACTAAATACATCAACATGATTTACTACTATTTTAGCCGTGACACTAACTCTTTTCATTTATTTCAACTAAATATTTCAAAACTAGTATATCCCCTTAACCCAAGCTTAGTAGATATTAAACTACAAACGCTTAAATCCCCTTGAGAACTAAAATGAACGAAAATCTACTTGCCTCTTTCATTACCCCTACAATAATAGGCCTACCAGTAGTAGTACTAATTATTATATTTCCAATTATCTTATTTCCAACCTCAACCCGTCTAATCAACAACCGATTTATCTCCCTACAGCGATGACTAATTCAACTAGTACTTAAACAAATAATGTCTACACACAACAATAAAGGCCGAACCTGGTCTCTAATATTAATCTCCCTGATTTTATTTATCGGATCTACAAACTTACTAGGTCTATTACCCCACTCCTTTACACCAACTACTCAATTATCAATAAATTTAGGTATAGCAATTCCTTTATGAGCAGGAGCAGTAATCACCAGCTTCCGCCACAAAACCAAAGCATCCTTATCCCACTTTCTCCCACAAGGAACCCCTATCCCCCTGATTCCTATACTAATTATCATCGAAACAATTAGCCTTTTTATTCAACCAATAGCTTTAGCCGTGCGACTAACCGCCAATATTATAGCGGGCCACTTACTCATGCACTTAATTGGAGGTGCTACCCTAGTCCTGTCATCAGTTAATACTATTGCAGCATCTACAACATTTATTATTCTTATACTACTAACAGTCCTAGAACTAGCTGTAGCTCTTATTCAAGCCTATGTGTTTACACTCCTAGTAAGCCTTTATTTACATAATGACCCACCAAACACATGCCTATCACATAGTAAACCCCAGCCCCTGACCACTAACCAGAGCTCTCTCAGCTCTTCTTATAACATCAGGTCTTATTATATGATTTCACTTCAACTCCCTTATACCCCCAATCTTAGGCCTTACTACAAACACACTAACTATATATCAATGATGACGCGATATTATTCGAGAAGGAACCTTTCAAGGCCATCATACATCAATTGTACAAAAAGGTCTTCGATATGGTATAATCCTCTTTATCATCTCAGAAGTATTCTTCTTCGCAGGCTTCTTCTGAGCCTTTTACCACTCCAGTCTAGCACCAACCCCCGAACTAGGAGGCTGCTGGCCCCCAACAGGTATCTATCCTCTAAATCCTCTAGAAGTGCCCTTACTAAATACATCCGTCTTACTGGCCTCAGGCGTTTCCATTACATGAGCTCACCATAGCCTACTAGAAGGCGATCGTAAACAAATACTTCAAGCCCTATTAATTACTATTATATTAGGTATTTATTTTACCCTGCTTCAAATATCAGAATACTTTGAAACATCTTTTACCATTTCCGATAGTGTCTATGGATCGACTTTCTTTATGGCCACAGGCTTTCACGGACTCCATGTTATCATCGGTTCGACCTTTCTAACCATTTGTTTCCTTCGACAATTAAAATTCCACTTTACATCAAACCATCATTTCGGATTTGAAGCCGCCGCCTGATACTGACATTTTGTAGACGTAGTCTGACTATTCTTATACGTCTCTATTTATTGATGAGGGTCCTATCCCTTTAGTATTAATTAGTACAATTGACTTCCAATCAATTAGCCCTGGTATAACCCAGGAAGGAATAATTAATTTAATTTTATCCCGAATTACGAATATAGCGCTCGCACTACTCCTGGTTTCAATTGCATTCTGACTCCCACAACTAAATATATACACAGAAAAATCCAGCCCCTATGAATGTGGCTTCGACCCAACAGAATCAGCTCGTCTACCTTTCTCCATAAAATTCTTCCTAGTTGCTATCACTTTTCTCCTATTTGACTAAGAAATTGCTCTTCTCCTTCCTCTCCCCTGAGCTACCCATACAACAAACCTTAACCTTATATTAACTATAGCCCTAGCCCTTATTTCTATTCTAGCCCTAGGGCTCGCATATGAATGAATCCAAAAAGGACTTGAATGAACTGAATATGGTAATTAGTTTAGCTAAAATAGATGATTGCGACTCATTAGACTATGCACAATGCATAATTACCAAAATGCCATACACCTATATTAACCTTCTCCTTGCTTTCTTAACATCACTCCTAGGCATATTGATATATCGCTCACATCTCATATCTTCTCTACTATGCCTAGAAGGCATAATACTCTCAATATTTATTATAACCTCATTAACAATTCTAAATCTTCACTTCATCTTAGCTAACATAGCTCCAATTATACTCCTAGTTTTCGCAGCCTGTAAAGCCGCTGTTGGTCTAGCCCTACTAGTAATGGTATCAAATACATATGGTCTAGATTATGTACAAAACTTAAGCCTTTTACAATGCTAAAAATTATTCTACCAACACTTATAATAATTCCATTAACATGATATTCTAAAAAGCATACCATTTGAATTAACACTACAGCCCACAGCCTAATAATTAGCTTCACCACACTCTCTCTATTAAACTATTTTCACAATACCAGTACAAACTTCTCAATCACCTTCTTTACTGACTCTTTATCAACACCACTACTAATTTTGACTACCTGATTACTCCCCTTAATAATTATAGCCAGCCAAAACCATTTATCAAAAGAACCACTTACACGAAAAAAACTATATATTTCCATGCTGATTACACTCCAAACTTTTCTAATCATGACCTTTACAGCTACAGAATTAATTTTCTTCTATATTCTATTTGAAGTGACCTTAATTCCCACACTAATTATTATCACACGATGAGGAAACCAAACAGAACGACTAAACGCCGGCCTTTATTTCTTATTTTACACACTGATTGGATCCCTCCCCCTACTCATCGCTCTTATTTACACCCAAAATCTTCTAGGAACATTAAATATAACAATTAACACTCTTATTATACCAAACCTTCCCAACTCTTGGTCAAATAACATCCTCTGGTTAGCCTGCATAATAACTTTTATAGTAAAAATACCCCTGTATGGACTTCACCTATGACTACCTAAAGCCCATGTCGAAGCCCCAATTGCAGGCTCCATAGTCCTTGCAGCCATTTTACTTAAACTCGGAGGATATGGAATAATACGAATTACAATTATCCTAAACCCCACAATAGAACATATGGCCTATCCCTTCCTAATACTCTCCCTATGAGGCATAATTATAACTAGTTCCATCTGTCTACGTCAAACAGACTTAAAATCACTTATTGTCTACTCCTCAGTTAGCCATATAGCTCTTGTTATTGTAGCAGTCCTTATTCAAACTCCATGAAGTTTCATCGGAGCCACTACCCTTATAATTGCCCATGGCCTCACCTCCTCCCTATTATTTTGTCTAGCAAAGCCACGAAGAGAAAGCCAGTTGAACCAACTCAGGCCTGCTGCTGGCCAGAGGAAGGCAGGACTGTTCTTGATGGCCCCATAGAGATAGTTCACGGTCTGGAGGAGGCACAGGAAATTGAGATGCTGTTACCCAGAGGAAGAGAGTGGGTGCCAAGCAACTCTGAAATAGTAAATGTTCACTCTAGGGAAGACAGGTTGGTGAGGGCAGCAGAAACCTAGCAGGAAGAGCCTTGTAAGTCATGCTAAGAAATGTGCGTGTTTTTCCAGATGAAAATGAGAGTAAATGAAAGGTTTGGGATAGGAGAGTAACAGATTTGCTTTCCATTTTGGAAAGATGACTCTGGGTGCAATGGGGAGAGGAAATGGGAGGGGGGCTCACCAGAGCCTGCTGCAGTAATCCAAGTAGAACAGCATGTGGCCAAACCAAAGCATTAGCTATGGGTTGTGGAGAAACACATAAAGTCTAGAGAGAGTAAAGTGATGCAGAACAAAGAGATTTGGGTTAACTGACCTTGGGGGATGAAGCAATAGTGCTGAAGCATCATCATAATAAAAAGCAATCTGACGTGGGAAAACCTTTGTTTCCTACCCTTCTAAATAGCAGACATGTAAGTAAATATCACGTATGCTATCCTTGTATATGCTATCAACATATCCAAGCATATGCTATCCATTACTGAAGACTAAATAACTGACCATTTGGCTCAGAAACAAATTAGAATCTCATTCATACTAACAATGTGGACTCTTGTCATTTTGTGACCTTCTTTTCCTTGATTCTGACTTTTTTCACCTTTATTTTTACTGTTGCACTCTGTATGCATTCTTATGCAAGGTGACCT
>NW_007248901.1:0-2073 GCF_000164805.1 Carlito syrichta
AACCCAACATCCCAATTTCTACTTGCCCACCAACAAGAATTTTCTGTACTTTGAGGTCACCTGAATCGAGGAATTTTGTAAAAATATACCTTTGTTTCTGGGCAATATGATTATGGTCGTAGATATTCTCAGGATATAAAAGGATTTGTAGGGACAGATCCTTTATTACAACTAACAAGATGACAAGAAATTTCCTGTGCATCTGTAATGACAGATTTAGTGTATCTACGAGAAAGTAGCTCTGAAAAATGTAGGGACCCAGAAGCCCAGATTGCTGATTAAACCTTATCAAGAGGCCCTGAACATTCCAGTTAATGAGAACTCCTAGAACTGGATTTCCTTTTGGTTCTCAGCTGATGCCCTGATTGTCCCTGTCGATTTGGATTCCAAACTCTGTATACAAAAAGACAGATGCCCAGAAATTTCCTAGGGACGTGGGATTCATGATTCCTGGTTACTTTTTAAAATACATACTAAATATTTAGCAACTGTAAAACCCTTGTCCCCTCTCAAAGTAAGAAAAGAAACACAAGGAGATGGATTACAGGGTTCACCTTAAGAAAATAGCTATATCCACATATGGCAAGAAGATTCCTTTTGTTCTGAAATCTGGCCTTAGTTATTCCGAGGAACCTAATGAACTTCGAGTGCCCGGTAGCCGTTTACAACTTTCAAGGGGACCAAAATGTTGCTGGAATCCTGAAATGACCGATTCGTAATGTCTGCATGATAAATTGCTTTGGAAAATTTGGGGAGCTCGAAGCCCTCTTTCTTGTTTGTGCCATAGCAGAAACCCTGGGAATTTTTTGGATTGAAGACTCGTACAACAAAGATTCTTTATTCAGCCTTAGTTGAAGGCCGTGTAGTATCCTGTATGTGAGGACTCTCTTTCCCTAGATTCCTGTATCGAAATACTGATTCTTATTTAGCCCTTAGTAAGATGCCATGTAGATTTTTTGATAGAGGAACCGTGGAAAACAGATTTTTTTCTTTTTTCTTAGCAAGAGGCCATGTAGTTTTCTGTTTATGTGGATTGCTATTACCCACATTCATGAGTCGAATCCCTAATCCTTCTTTAGCCGTCAGCAAGATATCCTGTAGCATTTCAGGACTGAGGAATCCTATAACCTAGATCCTTGTTTTTAGCAACAGACGTGAATTTGCCTGTATATGAGTACTCCCTTACCCGGATACATGCATCGAAATCCTGATGCTTGTTTAGAACTTAGGAATACTCCGTGTAGTTTTTTGGTGAATGAGAATACATGTCACCCTGTTTCCTTATTCTTTCTTAGGAAAAGTCCGTGCAGATGCCTGTATAGGAGGATTTCATTTACCCAGATTATCCTTCAAATACCCAAATTCGTATTTAGCCATTAGCAAGACACCCTGAAGTTGTTTTGGGATTGAGGACACGTGTAAACCACATTCCTTATGCTTCCTTAGCAATACCCAGTGCAGTTTCCTGTATATGAGGACTCCCATTATCAAGATTCCTACTCCCAAAACCCTTAGAAAGATGCTCTATAGGTGTTTGAGATGGAGGACTGGTGTATCCAAGATTCCTTATTCTTCCGTAGCAACAGGTGGTGTAGTGTTCTGTATATGAGGACTCCCATTACCGAAATTCCTGCTTCATTCTCAACAAGACACCGAGACTTTTCGTGGTGACCTAGAATTCCAGTTGCTTGGATATCAAGAGAAAGACTCCCATAAAGTTCTTTTGGAATTGGAACTCAAGATTCCTGGTTCCCTTTTCAAAAGACAAACTAAAAATGTTGCAACATAGAAGCCCAGATTGCTGATTAAACCTTATCAGGAGACCTTGTAGATTTAGGCAATTGAGAACTCCAAGAACCGGAATTCCTTTCCGTTCTCAGCCAGATGCCCTGATTTTCCCTGTCTATGTGGATTCCAAAACTCTGTATATAAAAATGCAGATTCTCAGATGTTTCCTAGGGACGTGGAATCCATGATTCCTGGTTACATTTTAATAATTCGGACTAAATATTTGGCAACTTCAAAACCCTTGACCCTTTCTCCAAATAAAAGTACAATCGGAAATTTTAGGAT
>NW_007248901.1:2817-4153 GCF_000164805.1 Carlito syrichta
CTTCCTTATTCATTCTTAGCAAAAGGTCATTTAGTTGCCTGTATATAAGGATTCCAATTCTCCAGATTCATGCTTAAAACACGCTGATTCGTTTTTAGCCCATAGCAAGACGACCCGAAGTTTTCTTGCAGTTGAGGACAGGAGTAACGCAGATTCCTTATTCTTACTTAGCAATAGGCAGTGAAGTTTCCTGTATGTGAGGACTCCCATTACCTGGATTCCTACTTCAACAATCTGATTCGTGGTTACCTTTAGTAAGATGGCCTGTAGTTTTTGGGATTGAGGACTCATGTAAACAAGATTCTTTATACTTACTTAGCAATATGATGTGTAGTTTCATGTATATGATGACACCCATTACCCAGCTTCCTGCTTCACTCTGCAGGATGCCGAGACAGTTCCTGGTGACTGAGAATTCCAGTAGTTTGAATATCAAGAGAAAGATTCCCATAAGTTCTTTGGTAACTGCAATCCAGGATTCTTGCTTCCCTTTCACAAGACCTCCTCAATATGTGTAATCATCAAAACCCAACATCTCAATTCCGACGTGCCTTCCCACAAGAATTTTCTGTAGTGTGAGCTCACCTGAAACGAGGGATTTTATACCAATATGCCTTTTGTCTGGGGAACATGATTATGGTGGTAGATGTTTCTAGGACACAAGAGGATTTGTAGGGCCAGATCCTAGATTACAACTAACAAGTGTACCAAAAGTTTCTGTGGATCTGTAATGACAGATTTAGCGTATCCACGGGGCAAGAAGCTCTGAAAAATATAGGGACCCAGAAGCCCAGATTGCTGATTAAACCTAATCAAGAGGCCCTGTTGATTCCGGTTAATGAGAACTCCCAGAACCAGGTTTCCATTTCGTTTCAGTAAGATGCACTGATCTTCCCTGATGATGTGAATTCCAACTCTGTATACAAAAAGACAGATGTCCAGAATATTTCTAGTTACGTGGAATCCATGATTCCTGTTACCTTTAAAAATACGTACTAAACATTTGGCAATTGCAAAACCCTTGTCCCCTCTCAAAATAAAAAGAGAAACAGAAGGGGAAGGAATACACGGTTCACCTTAAGACAAGAGTTACATCCACATATGGCAAGAAGATTCTTTTTGTCCTGGAATCTGGCCTTAATTGTTCCAAGAAACCTAATGGACTTGGAGGGCCCAATGCACGTTTAAGAATTTCAAGAATACCAGAATGTTGCCGGAGTCCAGAAATGACTGATTCGTAATATCCGCATGCTAAATTGATCCAAACCATTTGGGGAGCTTGAAGCCCTGTTTCTTGTTTGTCGCATAGCAGACACCTTGGGAATTTTTTTGAATG
>NW_007248901.1:5315-7001 GCF_000164805.1 Carlito syrichta
AATAAAGTACAAACGGGATTTAAGGATCACCAAGTTCATCTTAAGAGCAAAGTTACATCAAAATACGGCAAGATGATACTTTTCTTCCGGCAATCTGGCCTTGATTGTCCCAAGGAACCTAAGGGACTTGTACTACCAGATACACGATTACAACTCTCAAGAGGTCCAGAATGTTGCTGGAGTTCTGAAATGACTGATTCATAATAACCACAAGTCAAATATCTCCGATACATGAGATGAGCACGAAGCCCAGATTCTTGTTCATCCTCTAGCAAGATATCCTGAGAATTTTTCGGTTTGGGGACTAGTGTATCACAGATTCCTTATTCATCCTTAGCGAGTGGCAGTGTAATGTCCTATATATGAGGACTCCCTTTCCCAAGATCCCTGTTTGGAAACCCTGATTCTTGTTTAGCCCTTAGCAAGATGTCATGTGGATATTGGGATGGAGGTACCATGTGAAACAGGTTTCTTATTTCTCCTTACCAATAGATTGTGTAGTTTCTGTATATGATGACTGCTAATACCTATGTTGCAGGTTCTAAACCCTGATACTTGTTTAGCCCACAGCGGATGGCCTGTTGATATTTAGTCCTGAGGACTGGTATAATCCCAATTCTTTTTCTTCCTTGGCAAGGGGCCGTGTATTTTCCTGTATATTAGGACATCATAACATAGATCCTGCTTCGAAACTATGATTCTTTTTAGCCCTTTCCAAGATGCCCTGTAGATTTTTGGGATCGAAGCCTCGTGTAACCCAGATTACTTATTCTTTCTTAGCAAAAGATCATGTAGTTTCCTGTATATAAGGTCTCCATTTCCCCAGATTCATGCTAAAAACACCTGACTCATGTTTAGCCCATAGGAAGATGAACTGAAGTTTTTATGTTATAGAGGACACGATTAAGGCAGATTCCTTATTCTTACTTAGCAAGAGGCAGTGAAGTTTCCTGTATGTGAGGACTCCCATTACCCAGATTCCTACTTCAAAAACTGATTCGTGGTTACCACTTAGGAAGACAGTCTGTAGTTTTTGGGATTGAGGACTTATGTAAAGTAGATTCCTTATACTTCCTAAGCAATATGACGTGTATGCTCCTGTATATGATGAGTCCCATTACCCAGGTTTCCACTTCACTCTGGAGGATGCTGAGACAGTTACTGGTGACCGAGAATTCCAGTTCTTTGGATATCAAGAGAAAGACTCCCATAATGTTCTTTGGAAACTGGAATCGTAGACTGTTGGTTCCCCTTCACAAGACCCTCCCTAAAATGTGGAATCTTCAAAACACAACATCCCAAATCCGACCTGCCTGCCCAAAAGAATTTTTTGTAGTTTGAGGTCACCTGAATCGAGGGACTTTGTACCAATATGCCTTTTGATTCTGGGAAACAATATTTTGGTCGTAGATGTTCCTAGGACAGAAAAGTATTTGTATGGTCAGATCCTTGATTACAACTAACAAGATGACGAGAAAGTTCCTGTGGATCTGTAATGACAGATTTAGTGTATTCACGGAGAAATTAGCTTTGAAAAATGTAGGGACCCTGAAGCCCAGATTGCTGATTTAACCTTTTCAAGAGGCCCTGTAGATTCCAGTTAATGAGAACTCCTACAACCAGATTTCCTTTTCGTTCTCAGCAAGATGCCCTGATTTTCCCTATTGATGTGGATTCCAAACTCTG
>NW_007248902.1:0-9262 GCF_000164805.1 Carlito syrichta
CTTGATAAAAGTAAACATTAGCTGATTAGGACACAATATAAGCTTATTACAAGACAGAAAAAAATAAATTCACACTTAAGTACACTATACCAAAAAGTCAGAAAACCAAAAACAAAAGACTTTAAAACAACTGTGGGGAGATATAAAATACCTTCTAAAGAATGATTTATCACACAGTAAACTTTTTGGCAGCAATCATGGAAATCTATAAATAACAATGTAAATCAGTATGTTGCAGGTGAAGAATAGTCTTAGAAGAATACAGGAGAAATGAAGACATTTTAAGATAGAAATTATAGAAAAGAAAAAATGTAAAGAACACCAATAAAATATATTCAGAAAAAATAAATTAAAGTAGAGAAAACATGGCAGCCAAGACAAATGACAGCTAAGGAGATGGTTAGTCTGTGATTGAATATAAATAAGCTTTGATGATTTGAGTACCAAATATAATAATCACTGACTCAGGACTGTTAAAATGGGTGTTGGCTGAGCTAGGTGGCTCAGTCTGTAATCCCAGCACTTCAGGAAGTTGAGGCAAGTGGATTGCCTGAGCCCGCGGGTTCAAGAGCAGCCCAGGCAATTTGGTGAGACCTCATCTCTACAATAAATGAAAAAAATTAGCTAGGCATGGTAGCTCGCACCTGTAGGTTCAGCTACTTGGAAGACTGAGGAGAAAGTTGCCTGGAGCCCAGCAGATCAATATTGGGGTGTTCGTGAGTGTGCCATTGCACTCCAGCCTGGGTGACAAGAGTGAGACTCGACTCAAAAAAAAAAAAAAAAGGTGCAATAAAAGTATTGGTTGAAAATAACTTGTAAGATATGAGCTAGAAATTAAAGTATTTTGAGGTCCTTCTGATACTCAAAGAATGGGTAAAGTCATTGACTCAAGCAACGCTGCACCCAGGAAACTAGGGAAATTGTATAAATAAGACGTAACTACTTGTGTCCTTGAAAAATTCCTCAGTTCAATAGGGAGTATATGAAAAGCTTTAACTTAAGGGTAGCATATTTACCTATTTGCTATAAAAATTGCAATACATTTAGCAGGCAGAATCAACATAAATTAGTTTATTTAGAGTCCTAGAAGTCAAAAGTCCATTTTATTTTAAATTGGAGTCCCCCAGGCTGGAATGCGATGGTGCACTCATGGCCACGCCAACATCGACCTGCTGGACTCTGGCGATCCTTCTGCCTCAGTCTTCCAAGTAGCCAGAACTACAGGCACTTGCTACCATGACCGGCTACTTTTTGATTTATTGTAGAGATGAGGCCTCGCCAAGGTGCCCATACTGGTCTCGAACCCACAGGCTCAGGCTATCCACTCAACTAGACCACCCAAAGTACTGGGATTACAAGCTGAGCCACCGAGCCCGGCCCAACATACTTTTATGAGAATTAAAATCAAGATTTATATATTGTTGATTTCTTCTGGAGACTCCAGTAGAGAATATTCCTTGCTTCTTCCAGCTCTTAGGGTTTCCTGCCCTCCTTGGTTTTCAGCCCCTTTGTCTTTTCGCTCTAACCTCTTGCTTCCAATGTCACCTTTCCCCGCCTTTTGTTTTTGTCCTACTTGCCTCTGCTGTAAGTATCTTTGAGATTACATTTACACACACCCATATATTGAGGATAATCTCCCCATTACAGGATCTTTGATTTAATTGCATCTCCAATGTTCCCTTGGCCTTATAAGGTGACAGTCTCAATTTCAAGAGATTAATAAGATATGGACATCATGGGGTGGGAGACAATTCAACTTTCTACAAGTATCATAATTATAAATATATTGAACACAATTGCATATATGTACTCAGATAATCAGATGTTAAAGTATCTCACGGTGACGACACTCTAAGTCACAGCATAGATCCAATACACACACATACACACTCTAACAATTCAAGCAGCTCATTAAAAAACACATATACATTCTGTCCAACCAACCACTCACACCCAGAAAAAACTAAAAGCACCTTAGTTTTGGAAATATAACCGGGAAATAGACTGCAGTCTTCATTAGTATCTTTCACATAACGAACAACCAAGGTTTACTGAATAGATGGGAAATTCGATATATTGTTTTAATTTGAATTGAATTTAATGGAAAACTTCAACATGCAAAAGTATGATACAAGGCCAGCTTATATTCCACAGAAAGAAGAGAAAACTATCTTTGTGGTCTCACATGTCTAGGAAGATAGAGGCTGAAGCATATAACGGGAAACCAGTAGATTCTGCTTTTGCCTTCAAGAAGGAAGCAAAGCTTCCAAACTCATATTCCCTCATGGTGAAAAAATCTGAAAAGATTCCTCAAACACTGGTCTCTAATAACCAACTACCCTCTGAAGCACACATGAATTTTCATCCCATCACACACAACTAGTCTCAGTATCATATGCTCTTAAGTTCATGTCTATAAACCCACATCCCTTCATTTTCCATTCCTTATCCCATTTCCTCATATACACAAACATACCTGTTAACCCATCTTCACACATTACATCTTTGAATTCTCACTTCAAAGCATATGCATGTCTCAAACTTTCTTGTTCTTAACCTCATGTTTTCAATATAAAAATAACTAACTCACATAAATAATCTGCCCTAGTAGAACTCTAATCACATTAACAATACATTAAACTATTGCAATCATATAACCCCTTCCCAAACACCTCTTTGTTTCCAATTTCTTAACCACTTTATTAAAAAGCTTATATGATCTATCTATCTGTTACAAGTTCAGATTAAAACACTTCATTGCCTCTGCAAAAATACACAGGTCCATGCAGTCTTGCATATAAACCACAAATCTATTGTATAAATGCATATACATCAATTGCACGTGCCATACAGGGGACATGATACATAAAAGATGAAATATCTATACATGTACAAAACTATGAGCAAGCAACCAAACACATCACACTCATACAACTTCATACACAATGACAATCTCACCCCCTACACTCAATACATAAAATTGTCAAAAAAGACATATAAACACAGACATATACATACATCAGAATATACTCACGAATGATGACACACGATGTAAAAATGTACACACACACTAAATTTCACCATGTTCACACCAAAAAGGCACACCAAACACTCTCCAGTACCTAAGTGAAAAACTAACCATTTGGAGGAGTAAGTGTTTGGTTATAGTCTTAATCGAGATTTTTAAACAGAATAAACAAACTGTGTTGATGAATTATTTTGTCAGGAACTTTATTCTACCAATGTGTTAATTGAAGCTTATGAAATTAAAAGCATAGCCCTTTCCACTGTAAAAACAGATTAAAAGGAAGTAATAGAAACAACCTGGGAATCTTCATGATATCTCTAAATCAAATAGGTACAATTAATTCAAAAACTACACAAATGATGACAGCATAAAACCAGTTCAAATTGATTCATAAACAGGTGTTATTCTGAGATAGGTTATGAGTGTGCCAAATGGAGATGGAAAAACTTATTCACAGCCCAGTATGGACAGGGCACACTGACAAAGTTAACAACACCACTAACCACACCAAGTGACAGTTGTGCTAATTAAGAGGCAGTAAGCACCCAAGAAAGCCAAGTGAGTAGATGCAACCAATGTTGGGAGCTGTAGTGTGAAGCCAGTCCCAGAGATCTTACTGGAGTCTCTTCGAGTCTGTGAGGTCTTCTAAGATCAGCAGAACTCTGACAACAAAGGCCAGAAGGGCAGATATCTGAAGACAATGTTGAAGGCAGGAGGTGCCGTTCATTGGATTCTTTCCTGCAAATTCTCATTTCAGATAAATAGAAATAGTAATAACAAAAAATATGGGCACCTTGCCATGTAAGCCAGCAAGATTTAAAGTCTCTAACATACTGCACAAAACACCACATGCCACCATGGTAGCCCCACCAATACTCATCATTCCAACAAATACTTTTGCAGGCTAAGATTTTATAACTTTAAACAGTAACTAAATTACCATATTCATGAGGAAAATGCTATGTGTGTTATTGTATATAGTATTGCTTGACTGTCTCTTGAACTCAAAAAATAATAATAGATCTGATTTTCCTTCTTTTCCCCAGGAATAATAGGGAAAGACCCCCATAATCACGAGAGGGTGTTCACCCAAGACCACAAAGAGACATCAGAAGACTCTAAGTTGGACTATGCGTCCTGTGTCTCCTCTTTTAACAAGCACATCCAGAGAGGTATAGGGATAAAGGAGAGGTGGGACAAGAATGCAAGTAAAAGGTGGGGCAGAATGGTGCGCTCGAATTGGAATTAAACTTATTAGCTTCACAACTGACATCAATGACACCTTTTCACGAGGACTGCAAGTGTCTCCATTTCCATTGAGTAAGCAGTAGTGGACTTTGTACACTTTACTATTTTATTTGGAAGAGGCTCCTACATACTATAAATAGAAAAAATAAAAATTCAAGAGAAATGTGGAAGCACATTTCCAGAAAAGGAGTCTTGGACAAGTGTGTGAAGTCTTCATTTGATATTTCCAGCATCAACCCCAGTTTAGGAGACATTCAAAAAGTTTTATTAATCTATTTACCCAGCAAAAGAGCTTACAATCCACTCATCATATACTCATATTTATATCGATACCTCTATATCTCTATCAATATAGAATTAATATAAAACACGTAGATATACATACATAATTCGTCATATGACATTCTCAATATAATTTTTGCACAAATTCTCAGAAGGAGAATTTAACAAATGATAATAACAATAACATTTAATTTTTATTTGCTCTATATTGTGTCTTAGGCATTTTATTTGCTACATATTTTATCTTAGGCATGATTCAGTTTCCAAAATTCAAACAAAACACACAATCTTATTGACATCCTCTCCATACACAATTTTCATAACTTTCTTTTAACTTACATTTTAGACGTTTGAATGGGAAAGTAACTTTAACTGTTGGGAAAGCAAGTCCCATGTTGGCAATACCCAACATATCTGTTTTGAAAAAATGAACAGAGTGCTCAGATGATGTATCTCAATTTTCTACAATATCATTCCCCAGAAATGCATTATGCTGAAGAAGATGCTCCCAAGACATGTGTGGTAATCCCATAAAAGACTCAGATCCACAAAAGAGTTTGTCTACTTCAGAGTTTTATCCTGTGTCTCCACCACAAGAAAGATCACTGATGATGAGGACAGTTAGGCAGACCAATGGTGAGATCTGAGCTTAGACAGGAGGGACAGCAGAACTGTGCATCCCAACTCTTCCTTAAAGTACTTTCCCCTCAGACGGAAAAGGGCTTCAGGCAGAGGAAACAGGACTGAGGCCTCTGGGAAGGGAAAAAATAGGAAATGTGCCTTCTAGAATAAGGCACATCTTCTCAGCATTAACATTTAATTATGTGGAGGCATTTGATAGTGGTGGCATGTATGAACACTGATCAGAAACTTCCTCCCTAGATTGTCACAAACACGTTGGTTATACTTTATACAAGCATGACCTTATTTCTCTTTCCTTTTTACTTAAGCTCAAATACATATCCCTCCACTCTTCATCATTACCATTCTCCAGTAGAATTGCATAGGTACACTCTTCCACCCTCATTCCTGCACACAATCAATCTCTGACCCATTCTGTTACAAACTAATCTCACATGTACTTAGCATCCTTCACCCAATCTGTTTATCTGCTCTTATGCTAAACCAAACTAGAAAACGTATATGTCCTTAAGAGGATGCACTTTCCTATGTCATTTCATCCTCAGTGCCTTCAGCCCTTCATAAATCCAGACATCCAGAGAACTCATATGCATTTCCTCTAACACATACGTACTGTCTCACAGTGGAACAAAGTGAAACAAAGCGCACGTACCATGCCCCTACTCATTCACGTGCATTGCCACACCACATAACACATACACCCACTCATCAGCATCCTGTTTCACCAATACCAGAAATACTCAGCAGATATGTTCAGGAAATATGTCTCAACTTCTTCAGATGCATCGCCAACTCATTACACAGGCATCCCAGGACACACGTCAAATAAACACATATCATACACAGAATTCAGAAACATCATGCATACATACACTTCCACTCCATGTTTTCCCACACGAGGACATTCTCCTGGCCATCTTAATGCCCATAGACTTCATATGCATTATTCAAATTTACATTTGATATTTTCTTTCCTAGGACATCATCCAGGTGCCCCCTTTCTTAGATCTGCAATCCCTCAACCACCAGATCTGAAGGAAAGCAAGAGGTTTTCCAGCGACTCAGATAATTATTCTCCCTATTTATTCACAAAGGAAACTTCAGTAGACATCACAAAGGAAAGGACCATGAATATTTACTATATGGAGGTCCAATTAAAAAGGGGTGTGGCTGTTTTGGAGGAGGAGACAGAGAAAGAATTAGAGCCCCCCCCAAAGAAAATAAAAATGAAAGAAATTGCCTATCAGGAGAAGATCCGTGTAAACACCCCGCTCTCTCACACATCAACAGGTCACCTCCTTACTGATGACGAGTGCAGCTTGGACAACATCCAAGAGGAACTGGAAGAGGTTGAGGGAAAAGCAGAGACACAAGATATGGAGGATTGTCCCTGGGCCAATACGCCTGAATGGCTTGTGAGCATGGAGAGTGGCTACAGATGTATGGCCTGTTGTCGAATTTTTTCGAGTGTGAAGGAACTTCAGAATCATGTAGAACATGGGATCAAGGATGGATTCAGCTGTCACACATTTCATCTTGTGTTGGACTGGCTGAGAAAGAAAAACAACAGTAGAGGGAGGAAACTGAGGAAGAAGAGAAAGACCAGGTCAATGACATATGGAAGTAAAGAGAAAAAAACGTCCAGGCATGAGAACATTCTCATGTAAATAGAAAATATTCAGCTACTAAAATCAGCTGGGTCCACTCTTCCCAGGTCAACCAAGGATTATGGGAGTCATAGCCCTTCATCTGTTTTCCCTGACCTAATACCCTTCCGAGAAGCACAGGAAAAGACAGAGAAAAGGCTCTGTCCCTGATAATGGGATTTTATGATATGCAGGCCAGTCATAATCCTGCCCTTTCCTGAGTGTCACTAAGATGTCAGTGTCCTCGTTTTTCTTGGAGGACACTGCCGAGTATGTTTAACCACTTGAAAACTCACAAGGAGTGGAATTTTTGGGGGGGGAGTGAGGGGAAACATTTTTCATGATGAATAATAAAAACCAGGAGCAAAGTCTATTTCCACAAAAATATCAAGTGTAACCAAGAAGGGAGGAAGAGAGGCTAGCCCTATGTCCTAATTTTGTTTTTTGAAACTATTAAAGCGATTTGCCTTTTGGAGGACCCTCATAGTCTTTTATGAAACTTCACAGTTTAACAACTTATTCTTTCTTTTTGCTTCTGCTTCAGAGGTTTTGTTGTATGTAACTAGCAGAGAGAAGTTAAAAATAGACAAAACTGCAAAGGATTTGTAAACCCAGGCTCATAACACAATCAATAAGAGTGTGCCTTTTTTACTTAAGAGAATCTAACTAACTTAGAATATACTTACAGTGGTTGAGCATTTGTCACTGCAATAAGGAAAGCTGTCTCACTTATTATTCAATATTCAGATTTCTTTCTGTGTTTTAGTTTGGTTCAGACCATAACTTCTCTGTTTTATGTGGATGATAACTTCAATCAGTTCAATTTTCAAAGCTTTTGCTGTACCTCTTGTTTTTGATTTTTAAAAAATGTTCATTTTGTTGATCGGTGGGCTGCTGCCTTCACCCTTTTTTTTTATTTCTTTGCCTGCTACCTACCCAGGCAAATAACCTGATCCATATGGAGTTTTTTAATTATTATCTTATGGAACCAAAAGTCACATAACCAGCATGTTCCTGTACTTTTATACATAGATGAGGAGTTGGCATAATTACTATTAGGAAATGGAGTTACTGAAATGTTTCTCATGGACTGGGAAAACCAAGAGCAGGGCGCAAAGTACAGAACAGAGTATCTTTTTAAATCTCTATTTCCCTCAAATTCTCCAATAGTAATTGATGTAGCTTTTAATGTGAATCAGAATTACAGTAGGAAATTGAAAATGACAACTCAGCCCATAAGAGTTGCTATGCCTTTTGGATCCATCTTACACATGTGCCACTTGAGTCAAGGAATTGGATGCTTCAAATATTCTTCACTCATTTGCAACATTTAATGTACCTTACTTGAAGCTCAAGTATATTAAATCTCTTTCTTTAAAAAATGCTATGTTTATGACCTTCAACATGTACCAACTGATATGTTTTTTTACGGACTGGAGATAACATCTTGTGTATTCTACAAAATAATATATATCACCACAGTTCATAGTGGAGTTTATTAAATGTACAAGCAAATAAAACTTTTTACAGGTTACCAATTTCATTTTTGGCATCTCCTATTTATTCTTGTTTCCTATGAAATGACTAATAATTTTATATGTGTATTTTTTAAACCTTGATTTCTCTCATTTAACTATAAAAGTTGATGTATACTCTTTTTTAGATTTAGAATCCTCCCTATTCTTGACCTCTTGAGTTTTAGTATAACTAATATTAAGTACAGTATCAAATGCATTTTGTAACAAGTTTCCTACTTTTATAGTGGCAACCAGAGATCGACAAGTATGAACAATGATTTATTTCATGTAATAAGAAAAAGACAGCCCCATTATCATTTTTTTTACATGTTGAAAATTGATCCCACATATATAAAACATGTTTCTTTATTACAGCAGTGTGTCTTTAAGTTTCAAATTAATACTATGCTTGTAGAAAGTTTTCCTAATCTTGGCATAGGAATTTTTAAAATATATGTTCCATTACAGAATGAATTAGAAACTATTAGCTTTTTCTATTGTGTAATTTTAAAATTAAAAATTTAAAGAACTCAGCATG
Organism: Carlito syrichta; assembly: GCF_000164805.1. NCBI lineage: Eukaryota > Metazoa > Chordata > Mammalia > Primates > Tarsiidae > Carlito > Carlito syrichta. Next base: position 8,902 of record NW_007248902.1, read on the forward strand.
TAGTAATCATAAATTCAATGGAACTTTGTATCTTTAACTTGAATATATTTGGCATACTTAAGACTTTTGAAGTTGCAGCAGTCTTATAATGAGTAAGCAACCATTTAAAATACTAGAATTTTCTTGTTCCCAAGAAAGATTGCTCATATTCACTGAGTATAGTATCACTACTAGGAAATGGGCTTGAGGATACAGGATATAACATGCACAATAATTCCATAATGGTACGGCCATGGTTTTGCTTATATTTTTTGTAGTTTAAAAGCAGAACAAAGTAATAAAGTTGTCTATTCTGAATTGATAGTTGGTAGGTTGTTAGGCAGACAGATAGATGATAATCTCAATGACTCTAAACTCTTTA
>NW_007248903.1:0-1182 GCF_000164805.1 Carlito syrichta
GAAGAAAGGTATCTAGTTCAAGAATAAAAGATCACCTGTTTGTGTGTATCTGTCACTCAAATTTCCAAATCACAAAGAATAAAAGAGAAGGTCACTGCTAGATAAAAGTAGTTCGCTCTATTGATTAATGTATTTTCTTTTCTCGTCAATGATTTTTTTTCCATACGCCACTCTGTTAATTCATGTAAATGAAGCAGGAGATCAATAGCATGCAGGAATAGTGTAACCTATCATGAATTTCTCTTGTGGCATCATAAAGCTAATGTTGACCATGTATCTAAATAAAAGCATCATTTATAGAATACAGGGGCCTTTCCATTCTTATGAATATAAAGTACATCATAGTTTATGTATATCTAAGTTTCCAGTCATCATTTTATATTCCAATGGCAAAACTATTTTTTAGATTGCTGGATTTTAGCAAGACTACATTTTCCAGAGTGCTCCACAAGAACCCAGAATGTTTCTAATTATGAGGAATCTGTGATCAGATGAGTGTGTGGAAAGCCTAGTATAAAAAAGTTTTTAAAATATTTATTTGTACATTAATTTTTACTGTATGTTTTCTGAAAAATGTTTAATGTACGGATGGATATTAGAGCTCTCTCAGAGAATGCGTTGAAGAATTTCCATACTTATTTTACATTTAAAAACTTAGTGACCATTTCATGGAACTACTGTTTTGAAAACCATCTTTGGCCAGATGTTGAACTAAAGGAGCATAGGAGTTACTTCTCCCAGATGCAGCCTTTGTACATGACTTTGCAATCTCCAAACCACAAGCTACGTAAAAACTGTAAGTGGATTATTTCTTCAGTGACCCCCTCATAAGTTTCTGGTCTTTCCAGAAAAAAAAAATCATCCTTGAAATATTGGAAGTTAAAATAAGATAGAAAAAAATGCACAAATTATGGACATAATTAAAAATTTCCCAGAGGAGAAATTGGATTAGGAAGATTAGATGCATCCAAGCTCTGTGGGTGTTTCAATAGCTCACAAAAGGACATTGGCATTGTCAAAGATAACGATTTAGACTATAAATTAGAACCAGAAATTATCACAGTTGGAAAGGATGTGAGAGACATCTTGGTTCAAGTCTTTTATTTAGGAGATGACAAGAGTGAATCCCAGAGAAGTTGGGTGACATCCTCCAGGTCATAACTCTCAAAACTGCAGTCAAAA
>NW_007248903.1:2661-4562 GCF_000164805.1 Carlito syrichta
GTTTTTGTGCCTCTTCCAAGTTTGTCTTTACGAGACAGAACAATCACATTACACTATAGTTCTCTCTCTTCTCTGTTTGGGATAAGATATCCAAATGGTCTCCAGACAGAGAAGCGAAGATTTGCTAAATCAACCATCAGGGTTGAAGATGTCTACTCAACCACGTGAAGGTTGTGGAGTGAGTCTGCGCATAAAACAACATTTACGCTGGTTTTCAACACCCCCCTCTCCCCGGACACTCTCTTCTTTTATCTATTCTTCTCTGTAACCCTGGAAGCTGACCTTCGGGGTTTGTACCAATAGGCTCTGTTCTCATCTGGGGGCTAGTTGGGTTTTGCCAGTCAAGGGCACCCACAGGGGTATGGAGAGCAGGAGGAGAGGGATGTCAGGGTGTTTATTCTTGGGCTGCTCCCTGATACGCCAGCACAGACTGACTGCATTGCTCCACATCTTTCATTAGGTGGCTTCGCTCTATGGCTGTCGTCACTGGGTTCTGGTGACCATTCTCTCCCTTGCTTCTTCAGTGGATAGTCCCAGAGTTGTTGTCTCCCTCACACCCAGTTGTAGTGTGCCATCTCTTTCCTGCAAAGATCCTGGATGACACAGCATTCAATGTCCAAAGAATATTCCAGATTTTATTGAAGAGAGATAGTAGTAGTGAGAACTGACATTTAAAAGCTTAAATTTCTTTTGACCCCTCTAGGCTTAGCACTTAACATGGTGCCTGGCACATACTAACTATTCACTAATTATGTATGAATGGAATAAGCAGATAAGCTGTGTATTTAGACTCAAAAGCAAGGATGTAAAACGTTTACGTGTAATTTTTGTCCCCACATATATGTTCTTTTGCCACAAATGCATCCTATTGCTAGCACAATGCATAGACAAGTGAGAATTTCCCCTCCACTCAGGAAAATAAGTTCCACCTCTATCAGAAAACAAGAAAAAATAGAAAACAAGACTCATGCAGTCATATACGTGACAACTGCCTATGAACGTTTCATATTTTTACTCAATCCAGGATTTTTTTGCCCTCTTGGATGAGTGTACAGTGCTACCATTTGGTGTGTTTATGTTCACAAAAGAGTAGTGGGTACACAGGCCTGGGCAAGAGTCAGAGCGAAGGTCCGACTTCGCTCTTGCATTTGTCTCACGACCACATTGATTGGACAGACTAGCGTCCAAGAGTGTAATCTCGTGACTTTGTTCTTAAATCTTCAGCACAATTCTGAATACCACTTAAAGATCTATGCCTTTTGCTCACACACTTTCTTGAATGGCTTTCACTTGGCTGAAAGTGTCTGGAATCAATCACAGGTGTCCAGAGTAGTCCTCTCAGGAAAAACATCAATGAGCAAATGCTGCAGGACACAGTGAGGACAGCATCCTAGGCATTAACTGCAAGCCTACAATGCTTCCAAAGATGTGTATATGAGGCTTGATCAGGTGTACTTCCATTTTTAAAGTCCTATTCCAAAAGGTTTGATACACACTTTCAAGAACAAGCTAGTGACTGTTTCTTTTTTCCTCACGCTAACCTCACTACCCGACTGAATACAGTGTAATGTCAATACATTAAGTACCAAGAGACCTGGGTATTGATGCCATTGTCTTTTTCTAAATGAAGTCTCAGAGTATCACTAAAAGAGAATGAATTGTTCTTTAGTCTCAGGAGGACCAGGAAGCTTTATAGAACTTAAGAAAAAAATTGTTTAGGCTTAGTTCAGTTGTTTCTTTTGGACAAAGTCTACAAGTTAAAATCACTAGTTTTGTCAAAATTGTAGCATATCCTGTATAAAATATGCCTATAACTGGGTATATTTGGAAGTGAAGCATTTAAAGAAGAAAATTAATTTGAATTTAGTTTTTATGCTTATATTTGCCATTGATAAAATTTA
>NW_007248904.1:0-5915 GCF_000164805.1 Carlito syrichta
CCTCATGCCAAAAATCTACTGGGTGTCTTGCTAAGTGCTAAACAAGAATCCGGTTTTCAAAGCAGGAATCTGGGGAATGGACGTCCTCACATACAGGAAACTGCACTGGCCCTTGTTAAGGAAGAATAATGAATTTCGGATACATGAGTCCTCAATTCCCAAAATGTACAGGGCGTCTTGCTAAGGCCTACAAATCTCCGGGCTTTGACATCCCCACATTTATCAGAGCTATTTCCTATGTGGATATTATGAATCAGTCACTCCAGAAATCCAACAACATTCTGGTCCACTCGATAGTTTAAACGAAAATATGGAAGTAGATTTCCATTTACATTCTGTATCCTCCAACGCCAAATTCCAGGACACAAGTAATCATCTCGGGTTTCTTTAATGTAAGCCCTGAATTCAGGATTACCTCAGGCTCCAGAAACTTCTGGTAGCGCAGCTGTTCGTAATTAGTAACTTGGGTTTAGATGTTGCACCATATTTCGAAGGTATTTTTGGGAGAGCTCCAGGGTCTTGGTTTCCAAGTCCATAGGAACTTTCTGGAGTCTTTCTTTTGGGAGCCACGGGTCTGGATTTCCAGGGAACCGAGAAACATCTGGTCGTTTTTCTGAGAACGAAAAAGGAATCTCAGACATTAAGTCCCCAGAAAGCTTCTACTCATGTTACCAATGTGGAACAAGGAAAATCAGTTGGCATGTGACCAGCAAACTTCTGGGCAGCTAATTTTTCCCTGGCTTAAGGTAGTTCTCATACCTTAATTTTGTAAATGCTAATCAGGAATTAGGAATCCTTGTCTCCACAGTTTTCAGAACTAATTCCTATATCCGTACCATAAATTTGTCATTATTGATTCCCGCGAACCTACTGCTACTCTTCTTAGTTGTAACAGAGAATCTGACCATCTGTTTGGCTTTTTTGCAGAAGGTTGTAAGGCCAGATTCCACAAATCAAGGAATCATCTTGCCATTTTTGTGTAATTTCTGACTTCATGTTTACCTCCTAATCCAGAAACTACTGCTGGAATTTAAGATTGATATTCATACTTGGGATTAAGAGTTCCCACATATTTAGGATGTATTCTTAAAGGGGATTCAGCAATCTTGGATTCCAGGGCCCTTCTGACCTTTTGGGCGTATGAGTATTGGTACATAAGAGATTGTACTTCCACGTCACCTGGTAACATCCGGGAGTCTTACTGAGAACAAAAATAATCTGGGTTACATTGATCACCAATCCAAGATGTCTGCATGGCCACATTATAAGCGTTAATCTGGAAGCTTGGCTTCTAATTCCCCACATTATTTAGTGCTACAGGCCTCTTGGTATGACAATATTGTCATTATAAATCCTCAGCAACCTTCTGCTCTTCTTGATAGTTGTAATTGAGAATGTGGACCTACAAGTCCGTTGGGTTCCTCGGACAACAAAGGGCAGATTCCAGGACCCAAAGAATCTTATCGCCATATTTGTAGGTAGCTCTCATCTTAAGATGTACCTTGTAATCCTAAAACTTCCGTTTGTCCTTCAATTCGGATATAGGCCTGATGTTTTTAGGTTGCCACGTATTTATTAGGTACTTTTACGGGTAAACAGGATTCATGGATTCCACGTCCCTAAAAAACTTCTGGGCATCTGCCTATTTTGTATACAGAGTTTGGGATCCACATCATGAGGGAAAATCAGGGCATCTTACTGAGAAGGAAGAGGAAATCCGGTTCTAAGAGTACTATTTGCCAAATTCTACACTTCCACTTCATAAGGTTTAATCAGCAATCTGGGCTTCTACGTCCCTATATTTTTCAGAGCTACTTGTTCCGTGGATACTTTAATCTGTCATTAGAGATCCTCAGGTACTTTCTGGTTCTCTTGATAGTTGTAATCGAGGATCTGGCCCTACAAATCCTTTTGTGTCCTGGGGGCATCTACGACCATAATCAGGTACCCCTGGAATCAAATGGCATATTGGTACAAAATTCCACGATTCAGGTTACCTCAAACTACAGAAATTTCTTGTGGTCGGGCTGGTGGGAATTGTGACATTGGGTGTAGAGGATTCCACATTTGGGGTGTTTTTGTTAAGGGGAACCAGGAATCTTGGATTCCAGCTCCCCATGTACCTTATGGGCTTGTTTCTCTTGATAGCCAAACAACTGGAATTATAGGTCACCAGAAAGTGTCTCAGCACCTTGCTGAGAGTGAAACAGGAATCTGTGTAATGGGAGTCCTCTTATACAGGAAAACATGGCCTCTTGCTAAGGAAGAATAAAGAATTTTGGTTGCACTAGTCCTCAATCCCAAAAATCCACAGGGCGTCTTACTAAAAGGTAACCAAAAATCCGATTTTTGAAGTATGAATCTGGGTAATGGGAGTACTCATGTACAGGAAACTGCACTGCCTATTACTAAAGAAGAATAATGAATAAGGTTACATATGTCCTCAATCCCCAAATAATTCAGGCCTCTTGCTAAGGCCAAACACGAATCAGGGTTTTTGATGCATGAATCTGGGGAAATGGAGTCATCATATACAGGCAATTACATGGCGTTTTGCTAAGAAAGTATAAGGAATCTGGATTACAAGTGTTCTCAATACCAAAAAATTACAGGGGGCCTTGCTAAGGGCTAAACAAGATTCAGGGATTCGAAGCAGGAATGAGGGTAATTGTACTCATTACAGGAAACTCCGCACCCTCTTGCTAAGGAAAAATTAGGAATCTGTTTTACACGGTTCAACAATCAAAAAATCTACATGGTGTCTTGCTAAGGGCAGGGCAACAATCAGCATTTCAAAACAGGAATCTGGGGAATGGCATCCTCATATACAGGACACTACATGACCTCTAGCGAAGGAAGAATAAGGAATCTGTGTTTCAAGAGTCCTCAATTCGAAAAAAAATCTCAGGTCGTCTTGTTACGGGACAAACAACAAGCAGGGCTTCAAGCTCCCCTCATGTTTTGGAGCTATTTAGCATGTGGATATTACAAATCAGTCAATTCAGGACTCCGGCATATTCTGGTCCTCTTGATTGTTGTAAACGGGTGTCTGGCACTACAATTCCATTAGGGTCTTTGGGACAACTAAGGCCAGATTCCAGGACAAAAAGGATCATCTTGCCATATTTGGATGTAACTCTGGTGTTAAGATGAACCTTGTAATCCTCAAACTTCCGTTTGTCATTTTATTTTGAGGAGGGTCAAGGGTTTTGCAGTTGGGAAATGTTTCGTAAGTATTTTTAAAGAAACAAGAAATCATGGATTCCCCGTCCCTAGGAAACTTCTGGGCATCTGTCTTTTTGTATACAGAGTTTTGGAATCCACATCGACAGGGAAAATCAGGGCATATTGCTGAGGTCGAAAATGGAATCTGCATTCTTGGAGTTCTCATTCACAGAGTCTACAGGGCCTCTTGATAAGGTTTAATCAGGAATCTGGCCTCTAGGTCCCCTCTTTGTTATGGTGCCTTGTACAAGGGAACCAGGAATCTTGGATTCTAATTCCGCAGGCAACTTTTGGGAGTCTTTCTATTGATATCCAAAGAACTTGAATTCTACATCACCAGGAAATGTCTTCGTGTCTTACTGAGAAAGTAGTAGGTATCTGGGTAATGACAATCCTCATATTCAGGATACTGCATGCAACTTGATAAAAATGAATAAGGAATCTGGATTACATGATTCCTCAGTACCGAAAATCTAGAGGGCATCTTGCTAATGGCTAAACAAGATCAGGGTTTCGAGGACCCCTCATGTTTTATTGCTATTTGTTATGTGAATATTGCTAATCAATCATTCCTGGACTCCAGCAACACTCTGGTACTGTTGATAGTTGTGACGGGAATCTGGCACTACACGTCGATTTAGATACTTGGATCTCTGATGCCAGATTGCAGGACACAAGCAATCCTCTCGGATATGTTGTATGTAAGCCTGACTTCAGTGTCACTCGTACTCCAGAAACTTCAGTGGCTCCGCTGTTCGGAATTAGGTCTTTGGATTTAGGTGCTCACATTTTTTAGGAGGTATTTTTGGGAGGGAAAAAGGAATTTTAGATTCCACGTCCCCAGGCATATTCTTGTCATCTTTCTATGGGTCTACAAGAGTCTGGACTTCCAGGTCAACAGGAAACATCCCGTCGTTTTGCTTAGAACGAAATAGGAATCTGGGTAATTGTGTCCCTTGAAAGTTTCTACACGTGTTACTAAAGAGGAACCAGGAAACTCGGTTTTCATGTAACTTTCAAACATCTGGGCAATTGCTAACTTATCCCGGACTTAAGACAGTGTCCATACTTAGGAATCGACAGGGACGTTAGCTAAATGCTAGTCTGGAATCTGGAAGTTCTGGTCCCCATATTATTCAGGGCAACGTCCCATATGCATACCACAAATTGGGCATTACCGATCCCCAGGAACGTGCTGCGTCTCTTGATATTTGTAACTGAGAATCTGGTCTACTGGTGCGTTTTTTTCACAGGGTCCTTTAAGGCCAGATTCTACAATCCAAGGAATCATCTTGCCATTTGTTAATGTGATCACTGTCTTCAGGTTTACCTCGTAGTCCAGAAACTACTGCTGGACAATCGTTTTGGTATTCAGAATATGGGACTAGGTGATCCCACATATTTAGGATGTATTCTTAAGGGGGATTCACCAATCTTGTGTTCCACGTCCCTGGGAAACTTTTGGGTGTATGAGTGTTGATATGTAAGAGTTTGTACTTCCACGTCACCAGAAAATACCCGGGCGTGTTCATGACATTAAAAAAAGGAATGTAGATATCGGAAGGCGTCAATCCATGAATTCTACAGGGCTCTGTTATAAGGGCTTATCTGGAATCTGGGCTTCTAGTTCTCCAAATTCTTCAGAGCTACTTGCCACTTGGAAATGACAAGTGTCATTATAGATTCTCAGCAACCTTCTTGTCTTCTTGATTGTTTTAAGTAAGAACCAGTCCATGCAATTCAGTTGGGGTCCTCTGGACAACTAAAGCCAGATTCCAGGAAAGAAAATATCATCTCCCCATATTTGTGTGTAAGTCTTTTCTAAAGATGTACCCTGTAATCCTAAAACTTCCGTATGAGCATCTATTTGATAGGGGCTGGAGGCATTAAGGTTGCTAAGCATGTGGTACACATTTTTAAATGTAACTAGGAATCACGGATACCATGACCCCCGGAAACAGCTGGTCATGTATCTATTTTTTAGAATCCAGATCGCCAGGGAAAATCTTGACATCTTGTTGAGAACGAGAAGAGAAGGCAGGTTCAGAGGTCCTCCATAGTCAAAATCTATATGGCCTCTTGATAAGGTTTAATGAGGAATCTGTGCTTCTAGGTCCCTATATTTTTCAGGGCTACTTGCTGAGTGGATACCTAAAAATATTTAATTACAAATCCAAGAAGATTCGGTCCTCTCGATAGTTGTAATCGAGGATCTGAACCTACAATTCACTTTGCTTGTTATGAACATTTTTGGCCATAATCCAGGACCCCAGGAATCAATTGGCATTTCACGACAAAATCCCTTGCTTCAGGTTACCTCAAACTACAGAAATTTATGTGGTCAGGCTGGGGGGAATTGTGATATTGGGTTTAGAATATTACACATTTTTATGATGTCTTGTTAAGGGGAACCAGGTAACTTGGATTACTTTTCCTAGGTACTATATGGGAGTCTTTCTATTGATAGCCAAACAACTGGAATTCTATGTTCATCAGGAAATATTTCGCGTATTGTTGAGAATGAAGCAGGAATCAGCGTAATGGGAGTCCTCATATACTGGAAACTACATGGCCTCTTGCTACAGAAGGAATGAGGAATCTGGTTACACAAGTCCTCAATCACAAAAACCTAGAGTGAGTCTTACTAAGGAGAAAAAGTATCAGGATTTGAGCATGAATCTGGGGAATGG
>NW_007248905.1:0-1155 GCF_000164805.1 Carlito syrichta
TCACTTTCTTAAGTGTTTCATGTAGAGATGGTTTGGTGGCAGCATAAGTTCTTAGGGATTGGATATCTGGGAAAGATTTTAATTCTCTCTCACTGATGAAGATTAGCTTGGCCAGGTAGGTTATTCTTGGTTGAAATTGTTTATCTTTTAGGACTTTGAAGATAGGGCTCCATGCTCTCCTAGCCTGCAGGGTTTCTGTAGATAAATCTGCTGCTATTCTGATTTGTCTTCCATATAGGTGATCTGGCCTTTTTCTCTTGCTGCCTTTAGATTTTTTCTTTTGTGCCTACTTTATTAGGCGAATTATTATGTGTCTAGGAGTTGGTCTTCTCATTTGTTGTCTTGCAGGGATTCTCTGAATCTCTTGTGTTTGAATTTTTACATCACTAATTAGATAAGGGAAGTTTTCTTGAGTGATATCATGGAAAGTTTGTTCCAATGTGGTCTCTGTTTCTCTTTCTGCCTCAGGGAGTCCCATTACTCTTAGGTTAGGCCTCTTGAGGTAGTCACTCGTCTGATGAAGGTTTTGTTCTGTCCTTTTTAGTTTATTTTCTGTGTTTTTAAGAGTTTGGGTTATTTCTAGATTTTGGTCCTCAAGCTCTGAGATTCTTTCTTCTGCTTGGGTAATTCTGCTTTCCATGCTTATCAGTTTGTTATTTATTTCATTCACAGTGTTCTTTATTACTGTTATCTCAGATATCAGCTCCTTCCTAGTTTCTTCTTGTATCTCCTTAATTCTTTGTAATCTCTACATTATTGTCTTGATATCTACATTTTTAGTTTGACACCCTTCATTCTGGGGGCTTTTAATTGTTTGCATTCCAAAGTCAGTTTTCTCAGTGTCTGCTCTCCCAGGCGTCTGGGAGAAACCCATACTCGTCTTTTGGTTTTTCTTCATTTCTGTAGATTTTTCTCCTTCCCCCCCTTTCCCTCCCCTTCTTTAATTCTGTTTTTGAGGGAAGGTGGGGTTGCTTTTATTTCTCTTCTGCAATGTCCTGTTCTTCCTCATGAGGGTCTTCTGGCTTTGTTCACTTTTCCCTCTGCTTTACAGACTGTCTCTTCAGCAGTATGTAGTCTTGGTCCCTAGATTTAAAAAGGTGGCATATAAGAGAGGAAAATAATGGAGGAAGGGGGGTCAATATGGAGTTAGAAAGA
>NW_007248905.1:2091-3611 GCF_000164805.1 Carlito syrichta
TAGGTGGGCGGGGCAATGGAAGTCTCTGCCTGGAGAATGGCAAGGTAGTTTAAGCAGGTCTGTTTTTCTCTGCTTGTCTGGGTCCCCCGGCTTGGGGTGTCACACTGAGTGCCTCAGCCAGGTTGGGTCCAGAGTTCCAGAGCTCCAAAGCTCCAAGGGCAGGAGGTGGGCAGCGAGAGTGGCTCTGGGCCTCCCACAGGGTACTTCAGCCAGGAATGGGACTGGTGTTTCTGAGGGGCAGGCGCCCAGAGCCTCCCTGTGTGACCAGTGGCCTGGTGCTGGGTGCAGGGCTGGCAGCCAGGGAGGGAGCTGGAGGGTGCTGGCACCCAAGACTCCCACACACCCAGTGGAACAGCAACAGCAGGGGGCCTCAATATCTGGGCTTAGGAAATGAGGTAAAGTTTGTTGATAAGTGGACAGGGCAATGGAAGGCTATGCCTGGAGAATGGCGAGGCAATTTAAGCAGATCTGTTTTTCTCCACTTGTCTGGGTCCCCCGGCTTGGGGTCTCACGCTAAGTGCCTCAGCCAGGGTGGGCCCAGAGTTCCAGAGCTCCAAAGGGCAGACGGTGAGTGGCGAGAGTGGCCCTGGGCCCCCCACAGTGTACTTCAGCCAGGAATGGGACCTGTGTCTCTGAGGGGCAGGCGCCCAGAGCCTCCCTGTGTTACCGGCGGCTTGATGCTGGGTGCTGGACTGGAGACAATGCAGCCAGTGAGGATTTTGGAGGGGGCTGAGACCAGAGACTCCCACACAAGCAGTGGAAGAGCAGCAGTAGGGGGCTGCAATATCTGGCCCTGCGTGGGACTGAAGATCGCGGGCCTGGCACCAGCACGGTTGGTGGTGGACTGGGGGATGGGGGAAGAGATGTAATAGCCTTTTTGGGAACTCACGTTCAGAGAATCTCTCCAGTTCACCTATGCCGTCACCATCTTGTTCCCTCCTCGAAATAACCTTTAAATTAACATAATTTTCTCACACAGTTCTGAAGGTTTGAAATTGAAGATCAGGGTGCCAGCATGGTTAGTTTCTGGTAAAGGCTCTCCTGGATTGTAAATGATCAACTTTTCACTATACCTGAAGAACCGCTGCTGTGGCCATGTGTAGACAAAGCAGCAATTCCCTGGCACACTGCCAGGAGTCTGGTTATTGACATTTAATAATCGGAGTTCTCCTGGCTTAAGGTCTGCTGTGGGGCCTATATAGGAGTCAAAATTTATATTTTCATAACTTCAGTATCATTGATGGTCTATGGTTTTAACAGTTAGGGAAAGACTGTTGATCTTGTCTATATGTAGAGGATATGTAGGGAAGAAAGAGCAATTAGAATAAGGATAATAGCTGGCTAGATAGTTCATACTGTCTCTACTTCTTGTGCATCTATTGTACTTGTCTGAGTCAATTTAGTTGTTAATGTGCGGGTAATAATATAAAGTCCTAGTGATCTTATTAGGAAAACAATTATTAGGGTATGGTTGTGAAAGTGTAGAAGTTCTTCTATAATAGGTGAGGTAGCGCCTTGGA
>NW_007248906.1:0-10161 GCF_000164805.1 Carlito syrichta
ATCTGTGTGACATGTGTTCTCAATCCCCCAAAACACACGGAGTATTCCTAAGGTCTAAACAAGCATCAGGGTTTCGATGCATGTGTCCAGGTAAGGGAGTACTCATATACAGGCAAGTGCACGTCGGTTGCTAAAAACAAAGATCGGGGTTATAGGATTCCTCAGTCCCGAAATGCTGCAAAATATCTTGCTGATGGCTCAAGAAGGATTAGGGATTCGAGTCATGAATGTGGGTAATAGCAGTTCACATAAACAGGAAACTACATGGCCTATTGCTAAGAAAAAAGAAGAAATCTGTTTTCCACGGTTTCTGTATCAAAAAATCTACATGGTATCTTACTAAGGGCTAAACAGAAATCAGAGTTTTGAAACAGGAATCTAGGGAAAGAGAGTCCTCACATACAGCACACTACATGGCCTCCAAATAAGGCTGAATAAAGAATCTTTGTTGTCTGAGTCTTCAATTCAAAAAATTCCCAGGGTTTCTGCTATGGCACAAACAAGAAAGAGGGCTTTGAGCTCCCCAAATGTTTGAAAGCAATTTATCATGCAGACATTACGAATCGGTCATTTCAGGATTCCAGCAACATTCTGGTCCTCTTGAAAGTTGTAAATGGCTATCGGGCTCTCCAAGTCCGTTAGGTTGCTCGGAACAACTAAGGCCAGATTTCAGGACAAAAGGAATCTTCTTGCCATATGTGGATGTAACTCTTTTCTTAACGTGAACCCTGTAATCCATCTCCTTGTGTTTCTCTTATTATTTTAAGAGGGGACAAGGGTTTTACAGTTGCCAAAGATTTAGTACGTATCTTTAAAAGTAACCAGGAATCATGAATTCCACGTCCCTAGAAAACTTCTGGGCACTTGTCTTTTTGTATACAGAGTATGGAATCCACATCAAAAGGGCAAATCAGGGCATCAGCTGAGAACCAAAAGGAAATCCAGTTCTAGGAATTCTCATTAACCGGAATATTCAGGGTCGCTTGATAAGGTTTAATCAGCAATCTGGGCTTCTAGGTCCCTACATTTTTCATAGCGACTTTCTCTGTGGATACACTAAATCTGTCATTACAGATGCACAGGAAATTTCTTGTCATCTTTTTAGTTGTAATAAAGAATCTGGCCCTACAAATCCTTTTGTTTCCCGGGAATATCTACGACAACAATCATATTCCTCAGAAACAAAGGTATATTTTTACAAAATTCCTCGATTCGGGTGACTACAAATTACAGAAAATTCTTGTTGGTGGGCAGGTAAAAATTGGAATGCTGGGTTTGGAAGATTCCATATTTTGGGGAGGTCTTGGGAAGGCGAAACAGGAAACTTGGGTACTAGTTCCCAGAAAACTTTATGGACTTCTTTATCTTGATATCCAAAAAACTGGAATTCTCGGTCTCCCAGAACTGTCTTGGCATCCTGCAAAGTGAAGGAGGAAGCTGGGTAATGGCAGTCATCATATACAGGAAACTATACTTCATATTGCTAAGGAAGTATAAGGAATCTTCCTTATATGAGTCCTCAATCCCAAAAACTACAGGCTGTCTTCCAAAGAGGTAACCACGAATCAGGTAATTGAAGTAGAATTCTGGGTAATGGGAGTCCTTTCATACAGGAAACTTTACTGCCTATTGCTAAGTAAGAATAAGGAATCTGCGTTACTCGTGTACTCAATCTCCCAAAAAACTTCAGGTCGACTTGGTATGGGGTAAACCCGAATCATGGTGTTTTCGAGCATGAATCTGGGAATTGGAGTCCTTATTTACAGGCAACTACATGAACTTTTGCTAAGAAAGATTAAGGAATCTGGGTTACACGAGTCCTCAAACCCAAAAATCTAGAGAACATCTTGGAAAGTGCTAAAAAGGAACAGAGTTTCAAAGCAGGATGTATCGAATGAGAGTCCTAATATACAGGAATGTACACAGCCCCTTTCCATGGAAGAAAAGAATCAGGGTTATAGCAGGCCTCAGTCCTAAATATCAACAGGCCATCTGCTGTGGGCTAAGCAATAATCAGGGTGTAGAAGCTAGAACATAGGTAATACCAGTCCTCATATGCAGAATCTACATGATCTGTAGCTAAAGAGAACTAAGAAACCTCTTTTACACGGTTCCTCCCTCACAATATCTACATGACATGTTCCTAATGGTAAAACAAGAATCAGGGTTTTCAAACAGGATTCAGAGGATAGGGATTCCTCATATACAGGACATTACACGGCCCCTCGGTAAAGAAGAATAAGGAATCTGTGATAAACTAGTCCAAAATCCGAAAAATTCTCAGGGCGTCTTGCTGCGGTATAAACAAGATCAAGGCTTCGAGCTCTTCATGTTTCAGAGATATTTGGCTTGTGGGCATTATGAATCAATCATTTCAGAACTCCAACAACATTCTGGTCCTCTTGAGAGTTGTAATTGGGTATCTGGTAGTACAAATTCCTTAAGTTCCTCGGGACAATTAAGACCAGATTCCCGGAAAAAAGTATCATATTGTCGTATTTGGATGTAACATTGGTCTTAAGATGAACTTGGTAATCCTTAAATTTCTGCTTGTACTTCATTTGTAGAGGGCCCGAGGGTATTGCAGTTGCCAAATATTTAGTACCAATTGTTAAAATTTATCCAGTATCCATGGATTCCACGTCCCTAGGAAACATCTGGGCATCTGTATTTCTACACACAAAATTTTGGAATCCACATGGACAGGGAAATTCAGGGCATCTTGTTGAGAACGGAAAGGTAATCTGGTTCTTGGTGTTCTCAATCGCCTAAATCTACAAAGTCTCTTGATAAGGCTTAATCAGCAATCTGGGCTTCGATGTCGCCATATTTTTAGTGTGTGTATTGAAAAGGGACCAGGAAACTGTGTTCCAATTCCTGAAGAACTTTATGGGAATCTTTCTCTTGATATCCAAGCAACTGGTATTCAAGGTCACCAGGAAATATCTTGGCGTCTTGCTGAGAATTAAGCAGGAATTTCAGTAATGGGAGTCATCTTATATCGAACACTACATGACCTGTTGCTACTGAAGAATAAGGAATCTTGGTTACACGAGGCCTCAATCCCAAAAACCTACAGACCGTCTTCCTAAGAGATAACTGCCATTCAGGTTTTGGGGGTAGGAATCTGGATAATGGGAGGCTTCATATACAGGAAACTGCACTATCTATTGCAAAAGAAGAATAAGGAATCTGGTTTACACGTGTCCTCCTTCCCAAGAAAACTTCAGGCTTTCTTGCTAAGTGCTAAACACAAATTTGGGTTTTTGAAGCATGAACTAGGGAAAAGAAATGCTCGTATACAGACAAATGCACTGTCTTTTCCTAAGAAAGAATAAGGAATGTGGGTGACATGTTTTCTCAATCTCCAAAAAAATATACGGCGTCTTCATAGGGTCTAAACAAGAATCAAGCTTTCGACACAGGTATCTGTGAACAGGAGTACTCATATACAGGTAACTGCATGGCTGTTGCTAAAAATAAGGAATCTGGTTTATTCGAGTCCTCAGTCCGGAAAATCTACATGGCATTTTGCTGATGCTTAAAGAAGAATCAGGGATTTGAGGCATGAATGTGGGTAACAGCAATCCTCATATACTGGAAACTTCATGGCCTCTTGCTAATACATGAGAAGAAATCTGTTTCCACAGTTCCTCTATCAAAAAAGCTACATGACTTCTTACTAAGGGCTAAACAAGCATTAGGGTTTTGAAACAGGAATGAAGGGAAAGAGAGTCCTCACATACAGGACACTACATGTACGAATAAATTATCATATTTGTACACGCCCTAAATCCAAAAAATTTCCAGGATGTCTGCTATGGGGCAAACAAGAAATAGATCTTCGAGTTCCCCAAATGTTTCAGAGCAATTTAGCATTCGGATATTATGAATCGGTCATTTCAGGACTCAAGCAACATTCTTGTTCTCTTAAAATTTGTAAATGGTATTGGGCACTCCAAGTCCGTTAGGTTCCACAGAACAACTAAGGCCAGATTCCAGGACAAAAAGAATCTTCTTGCCATATTTGGATGTAACTCTGGTCTTAAGGTGAACCTTGTAATCCTTCCCGTACCGTTTCTCTTGTGATTTTGAGAAGATACAAGGGTTTTGCACTTGTCAAATGTTTACTACGTACTTTTAATGGTAACAAGTAATAATGGAATCCACGAACCTAGGATACTTCTGGGCATCTGTCTTTAGATATACTGAATTTGGAATCCAAATCGACTGGTAAAATTAGGGCATCTTACTGACAATTAAAAGGAAATCCGTTTCTAGGAGTTCTCATTTTCTAGAATCTACAGGGCTGCTTAATAAGGTTTAATCAGCAATCTGGTCTTCTGTGTCCCTACATTTTCAGAGCAACTTGCTCCGTGGATATGCTAAATCTGTCATCACAGATCCTCAAGGTCATTCTGGTTCTCTTGTTAGTTGTAATCACGGATATGGCCCTAGAAATTCTTTTGTTTCCTGGGACCGTCTACGACCATAATCATATTCCCCAGAATCAAAAGGTATATTGGAAAAAAATTCCTCAATTAAGGTGACTTCAAAGTACATAAAATTCTTGTGGGTGGGCGGGTAGGAATTGGGGTTTTGGGTTTGCAATATTCCACATTTTGGGGAGGTATTTTCAAGGGGAACCAGGAACCTTGCATTCCAGTTCCCAAAAAATATTATGGACGTCTTTCTCTTGATATCCAAAAAATGGAAATTCTCGGTCACCAGGAACTGTCTCGGCATCCTGCAGAATGAAGCAGGAAGCTGGGTAATGAAGGTCGTCTTACACAGGAAACTACACATCATATTGCTAAGGTACTATAAGGAATCTTCCTTATATGAGTCCTCAATCCCAAAAACTACAGGCCGTCTTCCTAAGTCATATCCTCGAATAAGGTTTTTGAAGAAGGAATCTGGGTAATGGGAGACTTCACATAAAGTAAACTTCACTGCCTATTGCTAAGTAAGAATAAGGAATCTGCGTTTCTCGGGTCCTCAATCAGAAAAAAAACTTAACGTCATCTTGCTATGGGCTAAACACGAATCATGGTGTTTTTGAGGATGAATCTGGAATTTGTAGTCCTTATTTACAGGCAACTATATGAACTTTTGTTAAGAAAGAATAAGGTATTTGCGTTACATGCGTCCTCAAACCCAAAAATCTACAGAGCATCTTGGAAAGTTCTGAAAAGAATCAGAGTTTCGAAGCAGGATGTATCTAATGAGAGTCCAAATATACAGAAAAAACACAGCCCCTTGCCAAGGGTGAAAAAGAATCGGGGTTAGAGCAATCTTCAGTCCTTAAAATCAACAAGCCATGTGCTGTGGGCTAAACAAGAATCAGGGTTTAGATGCTGGAACATAGGTAATAGCAGTCCTCATTTGAAGAATCTACATGATCTCTAGCTAAAGAGAACTAAGAAACCTCTTTTAAACGGTTCCTCCATCACAATATCTAAATGACATGTTCTAAAGGCAAAACAAGAATCAGGGTTTCCACACAGGCTTCTGGGGAAAGTTTGTCCTCATACACAGGACATTACATGGCTCCTCAGTAAAGAAGAATAAGGAATCTGTGATACACTAGTCCACAATCAAAAAAAATTCTCAGGGTGTCTTCCTGCAGTATAATCAAGAATCAAGACTTCTAGCTCGTCTCATGTTTCAGAGATATTTGGCTTGTGGGTATTATGAATCAGTCATTTCAGGACTCCAGCAACATTCTGGTCCTCCTGAGAGTTATAACTGGTATCTGGTAGTAAAAATCCCTTGAATTCCTCGGGACAATTAAGGACAGATTTCCGGAAAAAAAGTATAATATTGCCATATTTGAATGTAACATTGATCTTAAGATGAACTTGGTAATACTTAAATTTCCGTTTGTACTTTATTTGTAGAGGGTCCGATGGTTTAGCATTTGCCAAATATTTAGTACGAATTATTAAATATTACCCAGGATCCATGGATTCCACGTCCGTAGGAAACATGTGGGCATCTGCATTTTGGTACACAGAGTTTTGGAATCCACATGGACAAGAAAATTCAGGGAATCTTGTTGAGAACGGAAAGGGAATCTGGTTCTTGGAGTTCTCAACCGCTTAAATCTACATTTTGTGCTGGTAAGGTTTAAACAGCAATCTCGGCTTCTATGTCGCCATATTTTTAGTGTGTCTTTTGAAAAGGGACCAGGAATCTTGGGTTCCAATTCTTCAAGGACTTTATGGGAGTCTTTCTCTTGATATCCAAGCATCTGGACTTCTAGGTCACCAGGAAAAATCTTGGTGTCTTGCTGAGAATGAAGCAGGAAATTCAGTAATGGGAGTCAAAATATACAGAACACTATATGACCTGTTGCTACGGAAGTATAAGGAATCTTGGTTACACGAAGCCTCCATCCCAAAAAACTACAGTCCGTCTTGCTAAGAGATAATGAACTTTCATGTTTGGGGATTAGGAATCTGGATAGTGGGAGTCCTCATACACAGGAAACTGCACTGTCTATTGCTAAAGGAGAATAAGGAATCTGATTTACACGTGTCCTCCATCCCAACAAAGCTACAGGGTTTCTTGCTAAGGGCTAAACACGAATTTGGAATTTTGAAGCATAAACTAGGTAAATGAAATGCTCTTATAGAGACAATGCACTGACTTTTCCTAAGAAAGAATAAGGAATGTGGGTGACATGTTTTCTCAATCTCCAAAAAAATATACGGCGTCTTCCTAAGATCTAAACAAGAATTAAACTTTCGATGCATGTATCTGTGAACAGCAGTACTCATATACATGTAACTGCACAGCTGTTGCTAAAAATAAGGAATCTGGGTTATATGAGTCCTCAGTCCTGAAAATCTACAGGGCATCTTGCTAACGGCTAAAGAAGAATCAGGGATTCAAGGCATGAATGAGGGTAATGGCAATCCTCATATACAAGAAACTACATGGCCTCTCTAATAAAAGAGAAAAAATCTGTTTTCCACGGTTCCTCTATCAAAAACGCTACATAACTTCTTACTAAGGGCTAAACAAGAATCAGGGTTTCAAAGCAGGAAACAAAGGAAAGAGTCCTCACATACAGGACACTACATGGTCTCCAAATAAGTACGAATAAAGAATCATTTTTGTACGCGCCCTCAATCCAAAAAATTCCCAGGTTGCCTGCTATGGGGCAAACAAGAAACAGATCTTCAAGCTCCCCAAATGTTTCAGAGCAATTTAACATTCGGATAAGATGAATCGGTCATTTCAGGACTCCAGCAAAATTCTGGTCCTCTTAAAAGTTGTAAATGGTATTGGCCACTCCAAGTCCGTTAGTTTCCTCAGAACAACTAAGGCCAGATTCCAGGACAAAAAGAATCTTCTTGACATATTGGATGTAACTCTGGTCTTAAGGTGAACCCTGTAGTCCTTCCCCATCCGTGTCTCTTTTTATTTTTAGAAGGGACTAGGGGATTGCACTTGCCAAATGTTTACTACGTACTTTTAATGGTAACCAGGAATCATGGAATCCATGAAACTAGAAAACTTCTGGGTATTTGTCTTTTGATATACTGAATTTGGAATCCAAATCGACAGGAAAAATCAGGTCATCTTACTGAGAATTAAAAGGAAAATCCGGTACTAGGAGTTCTCATTTCCGGAATTTACAGGGCGTCTTGATAAGTTTAATCAGCAATCTGGGTTTTCTGGGTCCCTACATTTTCAGAGATACTTACTCCATGGATGTGCTAAATCTGTCATTACAGATCCTCAGGATCTTTCTGTCCTCTTGTTAGTTGTAAACAAGGATTTGGTCCTAGAAATCCTGTTGCTTCCTGGGACCATCTATGACCATAATCATATTGCCCAGAATCAAAAGTTATATTGGTACAAAATTCCTCGATTCAAGTGACCTCAAAATACAGAAAATTCTTGTGGATGGGCAGGTATGAATAGGGGTTGGGGTTTGGATTATTCCACATTTTGGGGAGGTCTTGTGAAGGGGAACCAGGAATCTTGGATTCCAGGTCCAAAGCCTATTATGGACGTCTTTCTCTTAATATCCAAAAAACAGAAATTCTCGGTCACCAGGAACCGGCATCCTGCAGAGTGAAGCAAGAAGCTGGGTAATGGAGATCGTCATATACAGGAAACTACACATCATATTGCTAAGAAAGTATAAGGAATCTTCCTTATATGAGTCCTCAATTCCAAAAACTACAGGCCGTCTTCCTAAGTCGTAACCACGAAACAGGTTTTTGAAGTAGGAATCTGGGTAATGGGAGTCCTCACATAAAGGAAACTTCACTGCCTATTGCTAAATAAGAATAAGGAATCTGCGTTACTCGGGTTCTCAATCCCAAAAAAACTTAAGTTCCTCTTGCTGTGGACTAAACAAGAATCATGGTGTTTTCGAGCATGAATTTGGAAAATGGAGTCCTTATTTAAGGGAACTACATGACCTTTTGCGAAGAAGAATAAGGAATCTGGGTTACACGAGTCCTCAATCCCAAAAATCTACAGAGCATCTTGGAAAGTTCTGAAAAGAATCAGAGTTTCGAAGCAGGATGTATCTAATGAGAGTCCAAATATACAGGAAAATACACAGCTCCTTGCCAAGGGTGAAAAAGATTCGGGGTTATAGCAGTCCTCAGTCCTTAAAATCAACAGGCCATCTGCTGTGGGCTAAACAAGAATCAGGGTTTCGAAGAAGGAACATAGGTAATAGCAGTCCTCATATGCAGAATCTGCATGATCTCTAGCTAAAGAGAACTAAGAAACCTGTTTTACACGGTTCCTCCATCACAATATCTACATGACATGTTGCTAATGGCAAAACAAGAATCAGGGTTTCCAAACAGGATTCTGAGGATAGGGAGTCCTCATATACAGGATATTACACGGCCCCTCGGAAAAGAAGAATAAGGAATCTGTGATACATTAGTCCACAATCCGAAAAATTCTAAGGGTGTCTTGCTGCGGTATAAACAAGAATCAAGGCTTCGAGCTCTTCTCATGTTTCAGAGATATTTGGCATATGGATATTATGAATCAGTCATTTCAAGACTCCAGCAACATTCTGGTCCTCTTGAGAGTTGTAATAGTTTATCTGGTAGTACAAATCCCTTAAGTTCCTCAGGACAATTAAGGCTAGATTACCGGAAAAAAGTATCATATTGCCGTATTTGGATGTAACATTGGTCTTAAGATGAACTTGGTAATCCTTAAATTTCCGCATGTACTTCATTTATAGAGGGACCAGAGGGTATTGCAGTTGCCAAATATTTAGTACGAATTATTAAAATGTAACCAGGATCCATGGATTCCACGTCCCTAGGAAACATCTGGGCATCTGATTTTCTGTACACAGAATTTTGGAATCTACATGGACAGGGAAATTCAAGGCATCCTGCTGAGAACGGAAAGGGAATCCGGTTCTTGGTGTTCTCAATCGCCTAAATCTACAAAGTCTCTTGATAAGGTGTAATCAGCAATCTGGGCTTCTATGTCGCGACATTTTTAGTGTGTCTTTTGAAAAGGGACCAGGAATCTTGGGTTCCAATTCCTCAAGAACTTATGGCAGTTTTTCTATGGATACCCAAGCAACTGGAATTCTGGGTCACCAGGAAATATCTTGGCGTCTTGCTGAGAATGAAGCAGGAATTTCAGTAATGGGAGTCCTCATATACAGAACACTACACGACCTGTTGCTACAGAAGAATAAGGAATCTTGGTTACACAAGGCCTCCATCCCAAAAATTTAAAGAACGTCTTGCTAAGAGATAACCACCATTCAGGTTTTGGGAGTAGGAATCTGGATAATGGAAGTCCTCATATACAGGAATTTTCACTGTCTGTTGCAAAAGAAGAATAAGGAAACTAGTTTACACTTGTTCTCCATCCCAATAAAACTTCAGGGTTTCTTGCTAAGAGCTAAACACGAACTTGTGTTTTTGAAGCATGAACTAGAGAAATGAAATTCCCATATACACACAAATGCATTGACTTTTCCTAAAAAAGAATATGGAATGTTGGTGACAGGTTTTCTGAATCTCCAAAAAAATTATACGGCGTATTCCTAAGATCTAAACAAGAATCAAGTTTTCAACGCATGTATCTGTGAACAGAAGTACTCATATACAGGTAACTGCATGGCTGTTGCTAAAAATAAGGAATCTGGGA
>NW_007248907.1:0-8472 GCF_000164805.1 Carlito syrichta
CAGAGAGAGAGAGAGAGAGAGAGAGAGAGAGAGAGAGAAACTATTGCAGAGCTGAAATGCAAAACAGCAGTCACTAGTCCAGGAAGACAGTCACAGAGCTACTGCAACAGCAGTGAAGCATGAAAGGCTAGCCCCATTTTCCCCAGTGTGAGATCATTGAAACCACATTGTCTGCTCTTGTGCTCCAGTGTATTCTTATGGCCAAAGGCCTTTGGTGTACACTGACATCTATTCTTAGAGTTATATCTGAGTGTTGCATAATATTTTGTTTTCCAGGATGATGTCATTTTCAGTAGAACTTTTAATTTGTATTTGGCATACAGGAACACAGCTGGTTAATTGATGTTTTTATACACATATCTTTTTAAAATATATTTTTCAATATATTTAATTTTTATGTAAACTGTCTTATATTATCTATTCATATGAATAGTTTTCCCCCATCTGTATGTTATATATTTTCTTGTACTGGCTGTAGAGCTCACTTCAATGTTGAAGAGGAGTAGTGACCATAGAAATTCCTATCACATTCTTAAATTTTAAAGCATTTCCCTGCCATTATACTGTTAATTTCAATTTCCATACTTTTTATAGACTCCTTTACCATATCAAGTAATTTGTCTGCCATTCGTTGTTTGCTAAGGGCTTGAATCCAGAGTCAGTAATCAGTACTGAATTTGAACAAATGATTTTTCTGTGTCTAGGACTGTGTTATTCTTCATTAATTCTCAGTGTCATAAAGGAGTTAATTTTTTTCAGTACTTCCAAGATGTCACTTCTGTGTCTTTTGACATATAAATTTTCTGATGAGATATCTGTTGTTCTTCTTATCTTTGTTGTAAAGTGAAATAATCATTATATATCCAATATCTTGAATATTAGTATTATACTTTAAACATATTTCTGGACTCAATGTTTTGTATATTGTACTAGAAATTTTGCTTGTAGGTTCTATATTTGTTGATTTGAATTTTTCTGTTCCTTGTTTTTCTTGCCTAATTCTTTACAAAATTTATTGTATTCTTCTCATGAATAATCTAAATCTCCCTCACGAATAATATTGTCAAGTATCATTCTATTTACATGCTTATCTTGCACCCATATTTGTTTTTATTAAAATGTCTATATAATTATTTGTTCACATTTATTTTTATTTCAATTATTGAGTGTGTTTACATGTGATGAAGTCCAGTTCTTTTACAGATCTGCTTTACAAATATTTTCTCTACTTCTGTGGTTTATTTTTTTGTGTCTTTTAAGAAACCAAATGTCTTAATTTTGATGAAAACCAGCGTATCTTTAAGAAAAATTTATTTTGTATCCTACCTAATGAACTTCGCCTTACCTGAATTACTAATACATATTTTTTAAATTCCTTACAGCATTAGGTTTTACACTTAGGTCTTTAATTCATTTTAAAAATATGATTCAAAATAGGGGGCAAGATCCTTTTTGTATAAGATATGCAATTTTTCCAAAACCGTTTGTTGCAAAAGCTGAAATCCCTTCAAAAGATTAAAATATGGGTCAATTTCTGGACCCACTATGTTCTTCTGATATTCTAATTACCAGTCTTTTCTTTTAATGAAATTCATTGCTTTTCTAGTTAATTAAGCTGGAAACTTAGATTTTGTTTTATCTACATCGTTTAGATATACATTTTTTTTAAACATATTTTTTATTTCAAAATTGTGGGGTACAGTTAAGGGTTAGGTATACAAATGTGCATCGTTCAGGCACCCTTGTTGATAAGGGATGTCTCCCCATCCCCACCTCCCTTCCCATCCCTACTCCCCCATAATTTCCCACCATTGTCAATCCTTTTCTTATAGTATTGTGATAGATGTTCAAGGTCCACTATATGAGTGAGAACATGTGATTCTCAGATCTTTGTTTCTGTGAGAGGTCACTCAGTATTATAGACTCCAGTTCCATCCAGTTTGCTGCAAAATTCATGATTTTGCTCTTTTGTGTGTGGTGAAAAGGGAACACTTCTACACTGTTGGTGAGAGTGTAAACTAGCACAACCTCTGTGGAAAGCAGTGTGGCGATTCCTAAAAGCTCTAAATATCGACCTCCCATATGACCCTGCAATCCCCTTACTGGGAATATACCCTGAAGAACTCAAATCACTCTATAAAAAAGATACCTGCACAAGTATGTTTATCGCAGCATTGTTCACAATAGCAAGAACCTGGAACCAACCATGCTGTCCATCAAAAGAGGACTGGATTAGATATACATTTTAAAGTTAAAAAACTGGCTTGAGCCTTGTCCCACAAATTTTGTATTTTATGTTTCCATTTGTTCAATTCCCAAATATGTCCCAAATTTTCTTGAGATCTCTTTTTGACATGAGGTTAATTTAGAAATATGTTGTTCATTTTCATAATCGGAATTTAGAAAGATACTTTTTAATTATTAATTTCTGCTTTAATACATGGTAGTGAGGAAATATATTTTGTGTGATTTTAATACTTTAACATGTATTTACATTAGTTTTATGGTCCAGAATGTGGTCTATCCTGGCAAATGTTTTGTGTTTACTTTAAAAGTGTATTTGCTATTGTGGGACAGGTTATTCTCTAAATTAGATTTACTTAATTTAGTGTTTGTCAAGTGTTCTATCTACTTACTCTATTGTTGCCCAATGTGTTCTGTTGGTTACAGAGAGAGGAGTGATAAAATTTGACATGATATTTGTGAGTGTCTTGCTCCCATTTATTTATTTATTTATTTATTTTTGAGTATGTGACAGGTATCCTCAGAAGAGTCACTTTCAGGAAAAACATTTCTTTTCTAAATTTTTAAAATTTTCTTTTTTCATTTTTAGAATTTTAATTTAAAGATGTTAGATACATCAGGATTATATATACAAATGGTCATTGTACAGCTCCCTTTCATTTCCACCAGTTTTTGTTTTTCTGTATTCTCAATATCTGTTGCTTTGTGTAGACAATTTTAGGATTGTTAATTGAAAGGGTAGAATTGGTAAAGTGAAAATGGAGTTGCCTTATCTAAAGTGCAGACATTTGAAAGCAGCCATATTTTAAAAACATATGTAGAGTACAATTAAGGATTAGGTAGATAAGTGGTCCTCACATAGGTACAGTTTGGGCCTCCTTTGGTCTCCACTTCATCTGGTTTGGGATCAGATACCCCTATTGATGTTAATTGCCACCTGCTCCCTCCCCTGTCAGTGTCCCGCTACTGACAATCTCTTTCTTATGGTATCTGATCATTATTCAGGGTCTGCTGATCAGTGACAACATGTGGTACTCAGTCCTTTGTTTCTGTGACAGATCACTGAGTATTATTGACCCTAAATCCATCGAGGTTTCTGTGAAGTCCACAATTTTGTCTTTCTCTATGGCTGCATAATATTTCAACATGTTATGTACCACATTTTAAAAAGCCAGTCCACTTTCAATGGGCAGCACCATTGCTTCCATATTTTCCCGATTGGATAATGCTGCAATAAATATATTTATTCTTTGAATAATGCTGCAATAAATGTGTGTGCAGATATCTTTTTTATAGAATGATTTTAATTCCTCTGGGTATATTCTCAGAAGGGGGATTGCTAGATTGTATGGAAGGTCAATTTTTAGAGCTTTTAAAAATCACCACATTCCTTTCCACCAAGGTTGTATTAGTTTACACTCCCATCAACAATATGAGAGCATTCCCTTTTCTCCCCAGAATCTGTTTTTTGTTTTATTAATGATGGCTATTCTTACTGGAGTTAGGTGGTATCTCAATTTTGATTTGCATTTCTCTGATGATTAGTGAGACAACATTTTTCACGTGTCTGTTAGCTGCTCATATATCTTCTTTTGAAAAGTGTCTATTCATGTGTTTTGTTCATTTCTTAATGGGGTGTTTTTGTGGTTTTTTGTTTTTCCTTTTGGCACATTTAAGTTCCTTGTAGGTCCTGGATGTTAGGTCTTTTAAGATATACAGTTGGCAAATAATTTTTCCCTTTCTGTGATCTGTCTTCCCATTTTTTTGATGGTTTCTTTGCTTTGCAGAAACTTTTCAGCTTGATGAGTTCCCACTTGTCTATTTTATCTCTTATGGCATGGGCATCTGGGATTCTGATCAGGAATTGATTGCCTAGTCCAACATCCATAATGGTGTCTCTTGTGTTTTCTAAGATTCCTCTAGTTTGTGGTTTTGCATTTAGGTCTTTGATCCATTTGAGTTGATTTTTGGAAAGTAGCCATTAACTGAGTTTGTTTGTTTTTTTTCTCTTCACATGCTTTTCTAGTTACTTACTGTGCTCTACACACACCCTGCCCTATAATTATTAGCCAAAGACAAATCTAGTTAATGAAGGACAGCTATTGATAATTGTTTTGTAACTTGTATGTGTATTTTGTACTAATTATTCTTTCTTTCTAAGTATCTGTTTCCCAGAAATGCAAGGCCAAGATAACCCCACCTATTGTAATCAGTCTTCTATGACTGCCCACAAGCCAACCAATGGAATCACAGGGTTACTTACTTGCATTGACAAAGGCAAAAAAAGCAAGATTGGTGTTATCAGTACCCTAGAATGTAGTTGGTGATTTTTACTAGCCCTGCTTCATTATAAAAACTTGTAAAACCCTCTCTGCTTAAAGTATATGCCTTGCTTGCCTATGAGTTTTGACCCCATGTATTGTGGAAGGTGGATAATAAACTTATTTTTCTTTTTACAAATCTTTGTTTAATTCCCATGGCACTGATTATCTTGCCTCAGTTTATCTTTAAATTAGTGTTCTTGAGTAATTGATCCTATTACCATTATATAAGGTTTTCATTGTCAATGATGTATTATGTTATTCATGTGTGTATACATGTATACAACTTCATTGTAAATGTATATTTTTGTCACTCATATGTCCTGTGTCCTTGGGTGTTCAAAGTTTTGTATTCTCTTTATGTAAGGATCAAACTTGCTTCTGGTTCTGAATTTTATTATGTTACTCTATCTTTCTACACATCTCTCAAACTGGATTCCTGCTTAGTTCATGCTGAATAACAGCTACATGTTGCATATCACCTTAATTTCATTTGGATCACCAGAGTTTTTGAGATGAGAACTATACTAAGTCTATTACACAAGAGAGGAAACACATTTAGTTTAGTGGATATAGGTTACTTGACTAGGTACATCAACAGTAAATTGTGGGTGTGCATTTCAGAATCATGCCTTTTTTCTCTGCATTCAATAAGACTTACTGATTTCCTACAAATGCCAGGTTCTGTTCTTCTATATGATTTAAAGGTATGTTTAGGGAATATGGCAGTGAACGATAAAGAAAGTATCCTCATACTCTAGTAGGGAATGTAGGCGAACAAAAATGAGCAAACATATAAATACAAGTATAAACATATAAATACAAATTAAGTGAATGGGTAAAATAAATACTATGTGGGTGAGTAGTACGAGAAATGGAATGCAAGGAAGGGAGATGAAGAGTGTTTGCTGGTGGGGGCAGGTTGAACTTTGCAATCATAGTCAATGTGAAATTTAAGAAGGAATATGAAATGTTTCTCAAAGACAACAATGTGCATTTCTGGGGAAAGAATATACTAGGTAGAGGGAACTGCCAGATGGGAAGGCAATGATGCAAGCACATCCATAGCATACTCAGGGAATGGAAAGTACATTAAATTTTGGGGGAAAGACCACTACTGTGGATAGTAGAAGAAAATAAAATCAGAAAGTCAATGGAGGCCTGAGATTCGCAGGGCTTTAAAGGCATTTTGAGGCCTTGGCTTTTGTTTAAATCATAAACCATAGAGAGGTTTGAATGATAAGATGTAACTTTATGTTTTGGCAGAGGATCTCTGGAAGCCATGGTGATTAGATACTGCTGGAGAGTAAGGACAAGATTGGGAAAAGTCATTGATTCAAAGAACTGATTTCCTAAAACTTTTAGATCGGGAATTGTCAATAATAGGCCCACAGATCATTTTGTATGACCTCTGAGTTCATTTTATGAGCTAAGAATGATCCTTACATGTTGAAAGGGTATTGAAGAAGTAAAGGGAAGAGGAAACACAGGAGAAGGAGGAGGAGGAGAAAAAAGTGATGAGGAGGAAGAGACGTAGCTACAGACACTAGATATGTACCACAAATTGAAAAATCTAAGAAATCTAGTAAATCATTGCCAAAAACTGAAGTAAAATATCTGACTGATGATAGAGTTTCAACAAAATACAAGGGAGGAATACATAAGTACCTTAGTTGCTGAATATATTATAAAGCGATAGGTGTTGACAAGTATGTGTGGCTTCATTCCCAAACTTCACTAAAAAGGCCATTCATTCCTTTGAGCTATTGAACAATAGTCTGGATTCCAAAACAGTGAAACAAAAAGCACTGTGAAACATGAACAATATAATAAAATATTAGATAGCAACAAGAAAATAATAACAGAAAATAACACAAAGATTTTTTATAGAAATATTTTCATGCAACATACTGAATTTAAACTTCAGATCAACAAGTTGGGATAGGTAAATTTTCTTCTTTAGAAATGGTCATATCCTAAATCCTTAATGATTTATTGTTCAAGGAATAACATGTCTGTAATTTATTGTTTTATAATGTTTGACATGTGAACATATGGTTTCAGAGTTCCTATAAACAATCTAGGTCCAATGTGTGTTTCAACTTATTTTTCAATCAAACATAATCAAGAGATTATTCCTTATTGAACCCTCCTAAAACAATATTAAAGAACCATAGTTAATACCATTATTTTAAAACATTTCTTCTCTTGGAAAGGTTAAAAAGGGCTTAAAGTACTTACTTCTCTTTGTAAACAGAATTTGGGTCTGAGCCAAACTGTTTTGTGTCTTAATAACTTCAGTCTTATTTGGGATGAAAGTCCATATGTTTTCTGACTTACCATTAAAGAAATAGTATGAGCAGAAGCCTAAAAACATTTGTGTAGTATGTTAATTATGTCAATGTAATTTAAAAATAGATTTTTGTAAAAGTAAAATATAGGAAAATATTTTTACTGATCTCTGACCCTTGATTTCTGACTGTTGGTTTTGCCTCTTTTGGTACACAACCTCAATCCAAGAGAAAAAAGAAGCTGATAAACAACCCAAGAAACAAGTTTTTAAAGAGAGGATGTCATCTATCATCTAGGATTTTCTAAATCTCTTTTGTCATGCTGAAACTTCCAACTCCTAGGAAAATGATCCATGTTTTCCTGGTGTTGACACCCAAGAGTTCAAGTTTCCTCTCTGGGGTATAAGAATGTACAGAGTTCTATTTAGCTGGCAACAATGTGAAAGGAAGAGTGGACCTAGCTGGCATGCTCACATTGACGACTTTTTGTTGATCATATTTTCATCCAATACATTGCTCCACTATTACCTTGCAAAGAAATGATGTATTTGCTTTTAGACATATTCTTGAAAGGTCAAGAAATCGGCTTCTTATCTACATCAGAAAATCTACTGGTGAATTTCTTTCAGGATAGACCAAAATTGATCTAGAATATGATCTTATATATTTACATCCTCCAAGTACACCAAAAAACACACCAACACCTGGACTGCCAAGTTGAATGAGAAGAGAAATGTGTTGTGATGCTACAGCAACAATCGGGGTTCCCTGCCCTGTATTTGAGGAGTCTGGAGCCCAGTGCCGGCCATGGGCAATTCAGTCGTTAAAGAACTTGTCCTAGGCGGGAAGGAGTTCATTACAGATATGCCAGGATGCTAATTACGGGAAGGACTGCAGAAAAGAAATAGGTAACAATTGACGTGTACACGATAGGCCCCAGCACATGCTCTTCAATTCACAGCCAGGGTTCAAAGACCTGCCGGCCACGATCACACGGATCAACTGGGGAACGTGTAAAGCTGAAGTGATTTTATCTAATTTGTAAAAAGAAATGAGGAGACCTCGCCTATTGGGAAGAGATTCATAGGGTGCAACATCCAGTCAGGTCGGAAAACCGCGTCACCTTCCTGGCTGGGTTCTGTCCCTGGCGACCAGACGGCCGAGGAGATGGGGGAAGTCCTGGGGGAGCCTGGAAGATCTGGGTTGCTCACAGGCTTCGCGCCTGTGACCTGGAGGACAAGGGCGAGGGACAGTCAACCACTGGGTGCCCAAGCCGGGCCGCCCTCTCCATCCTCCCCCCATTTCCCCCAACCCCAAAGAGAGACCTGCCTGGAGCCATCGCCTGCGAGAGGCAGCAGGAAGTCCCGGGGTGAACAGGAGCTCCGGCGGTTGGCGGTTCCTCGCGCGGTGGCCGTTGTCGCCTCTTCGTGCTGGACCCACGCACCCTCCCTGACGTGCCCCTTCATGTCACGAGCCCCACTGAGACGTCACAGGCGCGGGTCTGGTCAGTGTGTGCTAGGCGAGAGAGGAGTGGGTCGCTCGGGGACTCGTCTCCAAGACTGACTCTTTTCAGGCGCACAACCCGCTCGCCATGGGCAGTTTCCTCAGTTTCTTAC
>NW_007248908.1:0-5672 GCF_000164805.1 Carlito syrichta
CCAATGTCCTGTATATGAGGAATCTCATTATCCAGATTCCTACACAGAAAACCTGATTGGTGGTTATCTCTTAAAAAGGCGCTCTGTAGAGTTTTGGGATGGAGGACTCATGTAAACAAGATTCTGTATTCTTTCTTAGCAACAGTCCATGTAATCTTCTGCATATGAGGACTCCATTACTGAAATTTCGGCTTCATTCTCTGCAAGACGCCTATACCTTTCCTCGTGACCTAGCATTCCAGTTGCTTGGATATCAAGAGAAAGACTCTCATAAAGTACTTGTGGAATAGGAACCCAAGGTTTCTGGTTCCCTTTTCAAAAAACACCCTAAAAATGTGGCGACATAGAAGCTCAGATTGCTGATTAAACTTTATCAAGAGACCTTGTAGATTTAGGCGATTGAGAACTCCAAGAACCGGATTCCCTTTCTGTTCTCAGCAAGATGCCCTGACTTTCCCTGTCTATGTGGATTCCAAAACTCTGTATACAAAAATGTAGATGCCCAGATGTTTCCTAGGGACGTGGAATCCATGATTCCTGGTTACATTTTAATAATTCCTGCTAAATATTTGGCAACTGCAAAATCCTCGGCCCCTCTCCAAATAAAAGTACAAATGGAAATTTATGGATTACCAAGTTCATCTTAAGTCCAGCGTTACATCCAAATATGGCAAGAAGAGCCATTTTTTCCGGGAATCTGGCCTTAGTTGTCCTGAGGAACCTAAGGGACTTGTACTACGAGATACCCGTTTACAACTCACAAGAGGACCAGAATGTTGCTGAGTCCTGAAATGACTGATTCGTAATACCCACAAGCCAAATAGCTCCAAAACATGACACGAGCTCAAAACCCTGATTCTTGTTTATCCCATAGCAAGACACCCTGTGAATTTTGCTAATTGGTGACTAGTGAATCACAGATTCCTTATTCGTCCTTAGTGAGGAGCCATGCCGTGTCCTGAATATGAGGACTCCCTTTCCCCAGTATCCTGTTTCAAATCCCTGATTCTTGTTTAGCAGGTAGCAAGGTGTCATGTAGATATTGTGATGGAGGAACCATGTAAAACAGGTTTCTTATTTCTTTTTAGCAAGAGATCATGTAGATTCTGTATATGAGGACTCCTATTACCTATGTTGCAACTTCTAAACGCTGATTCTTGTTCAGCTCACAGCAGATGGCCTGTTGAGTTTTAGGACTGAGGACTGCTATAACCACGATTCTTTTTCTTCCTTGGCAAGGGCCTTGTATTTTCCTGTATATTAGGACTCTCATTACATAAAGCCTGCTTCGAAACTCTGATTCTTTTTTAGCCCTCTCCAAGATGCCCTGTAGATTTTTAGGACTGAGGACTCGTGTAACCCAGATTCCTTATTCTTTCTTAGCAAGTGATCATGTTGTTGCCTTTATATAAGGAATCCATTTCCCAAGATTCATACTGAAAAACACCCTGATTCGTGTTTAGCCCATAGCAAGACGACCTGAAAGTTTTTTGGGATTGAGGCCAAGAGTAACGCAGATTCCTTATTGTTACTTAGCAATAAGCAGTGAAGTTTCCTGTATGTAAGGACTTCCATTACCCAGATTCCTACTTCAAAAACCTGATTCTTGGTTACCTCTTAGGAAGTCGGCCTGTAGTTTTTGGAATTGAGAACTCATGTAACCATGATTTCTTATTCCTCTTTAGCAATATGCCGTGTAGTTTCCTGTATATGAACACTCCCATTACTCAGCTTCCTGCTTCACTCTGCATGATGCCAAGACAGTTCCTGGTGACTGAGAATTACAGTTGTTTGGATATCAAGAGAAAGACTCCCATAATATTCTTTGGGACTGGAATCCAAGATTTCTGGTTCCCCTTCACAAGACCTCCCCAAAATGTAGAATTTTAAAACCCAACATCCCAATTCCAACCTACCCAACCAAAGGAATTTTCTGTAGTTTTTTTTATTGAGTTGTAATCTCACTCTGTCTCCCAGACTAGAGTGCAGTGGCCACTCACGGCCACCACAGGCTCGACCTGCTAGGCTCCTGCGATCCTTCTGCCTTAGCCTTCCAAGTAGCCGGAATTACAGGCATACGCTACCATGCCCGGCTGATTTTGATTTATTGTAGAGATGAGGTCTCGCTGCCCGGGCGGGTCTTGAATCCACGGGTTCAGGCAATCCACTCAACTCAGCCTCCCAAAGGCGTGGGATTATAGGCTGAGCCACCGAGCCCGGCTGTATTTTCTGTGGTTTTAGGTCACCTGAATCGAGGGATTTTGTACCAATATGTCATTTGTTTCTGGAGAACATTTTTTTGGTCGAAGATGTTCCTAGGACACAAAAGGATTTGTAGGGCCAGATCCTTGATTACAACTAACAAGAGGACCAGAAATTTTCTGTGGATCTGTAAGACAGATTTAGGGTATCGAGGGAGCAAGTACATGAAAAATGTAGGGACCCAGAAACCCAGATTGCTGATTAAACCTTATCAAAAGGCCCTGTATATTCTGTTTAGTGAGAACTCCTAGAACCGGATTTCCTTTTCGTTTTCAGCAAGATGCCCTGATTTTCCCTTGTGATGTGGATACCCAAACTGTGTATACAAATAGACACATGACCCGATTTCGTAGGGACTTGGATTCCATGATTCCTCATTACCCTTAAAAGTATGTAATAAATATTTGACAAACTCAAAACACGAGGCCCCTCTCTGAATAAACGGACAAACAAAAATTTTAGCGTTGTGAGGTGCATCTTAAGATGAGAGTTACACACAAACATGGCGAGAAGAATCTTTGGTCGCTAGAATCTGGCCTTTGTTGTACCAAGGTAACCAATGGACTTGTAGGTACACATTATCGTTTATCACTATCAAGATGACCAAAGGGTTGCTGAGAATATATAATGACAAAATTGTCATACCAAGAGACCAGTAGCCCTAAACAATGTGGGGATTTAGAAGCCCAGATTCCAGATTATCCCTTATAATGTGGCTCTGTAGAATTCTGGGATTGGTGACTACCATAACTCATATTCTTTTTCTTCTCAATGAGACTCCCGGATGTTACGTGGTGACGTGGAAGTACAAACTCTTAAATATCAATACTCATATCCCCTAATGGTGACCAGGGCCCTGAAATCCATGTTTGCTGGATCCCCTTTAAGAATATGTCCGAAATATATAGAAACTCCTAAAGCCATGTTTCGAATATCAACCAGAATTTCCTGCAGTAGTTTCAGAATTAGGAGGAAAACATGAAGCCAGAAATTACATTATAAAATGGGAAGATTAATCCTTGGGTTGTGAAATCTGGCCTTCCAGCATCCTGCCAAACAAGCAGAGTAGATGGCCAGATTCTCTGTTACAACTAATAAGAGGAGCAGCAAGTACTCGGGGATCGGTAATGTCAGATTTGTGGTATGGATATAGGAATAAGCTCTGAAAAATGTGAGGAACAGGACTCCTAAATTCCTGATTAGCATTTAGAAATATGCTGTAGACTTCTAGGTTTGAGAACTACCTGAAGCCAGGGAAAAATTAGCAAAGGCTCAGAAGTTCGCTGGTCACATGGAAACTGATTTTCCTTGTTCCGCATTGGTAACATGAGTAGAAGCTTTCTGGAGACATAGTGTCCCAGATTCCTGATTCCTTCTCAGCAAAACGACAAAAGGTTTCCCGGTGCCCTGGAAGTCCAGACTCTTGGCTCCCAATGGAAAGACTCCAGAATGTCTTGTAGACTTTGAAGTCAAGAACCTAGTGCCCCCCAAAAATACCTTCGAAAAATGGTGCAACATCTAAACCCAAGTTCCTAATTCCGAATAGCTGAACTACCAGATGTTTCTGGCGTATGGCTTAACCCTGAACTCAGGACTCACATTCAAAAGAACCGAGATGATTACTTGTGTCCTGGAATTTGGCGTTAGAGGATCCAGAATATAAATGGACTTGTAGTGCCATATTACCCTTTAAACTATTGAGAGGACCAGAATGTTGCTGGTCTTCTGAAATGACTGATTCATAATATCCAAATAGGAAATAGCTCAAAAAAATATGGGGACGTCGAAGCCCAGAGATTTGTAGACCTTAACAAGATGTTCTGTACCTTTTTGGAATTGAGGATTCGTGAAAACCCAATTCTTTATTCTTCCTTAGAAAGAGCCCCTGTAGTTTCCTACATATGAGGTCTCCCATTCCCCAGATTCCTGCTTCGAAATCCTGATTCTTGTTTAGCCCTTATCAAGATGCCCAGTAGATTTTTGGCATTGAGGACACGGGAATACCAGATTCCTTATTCTTTCTTAGCAAGAGACTGTGTAGTTTCCTGTGTATGAAGACTCCCAATACCCAGATATTTGCTACAAAAACCTGATTCTTGTTTAGCCCTTAGCAAGACGCCCTGCAGATTTTTAGGATTGAGCATATGTTAACCCAGATTCCTTATTCGTCCTTAGCAAGAGGCTGTGAATTTTCCTGTATATGAGGACTCCCATCTCCCAGATTTGTGCAACAAATCCCAGATACATTTTTATCCCTTAGTAAGGCTCCCTGTAGTTTTTTTGGGATGTAAGAACTCATGTATCTCAGATTCCATAATCTTCTGTAGCAAGAGGCCATGTAGGTTCCTGTATATGAAGACTCCCTTAACACAGATTCCTGCTTCATTCTCAGAAATCAGTTGAATATTTCCTGATGAACGTAGGTTACTGTTGTTTGGATATCAATAGAAGACTCACATGTGGTTCCTGGGAACTGGAATCCCAGTTCCCATGGTCCCCTTAGCAAGACATTTTAAAAATGTGGAAATTTGTAAACCCAATATCCCAATTGCTACCAGACCGACCACAAGAAAGTTCTGTATTTTGAGGCAACCTGAAGCAAAGGATTTAGTAGCAAAATGTCAATTGACACCTGGGAAACTGGATTATGGCCAAAGATGTTCATAAGAAACAAACGGAATTGTAGGTCCAGATCCTCGATTACAATAATCAAGAAGACTGTAACCTTCTTGGGAATCTGTAATGAGAGATTTTAGGTATCCACACAGCAAGTAGTTCTGAAAAATGTAGGGACCTACGAGCCCAGACTCCTCATTAAACCTTATCAAAAGGCCTTATAGATTTTGGCGATTGAGAACTCCCTGATCCCGGATTCCCTTCTCGTTCTCAGTAAGATGCTCTGAATTTCCCTGGCATCTGGATTCCAAGATTCTGTATAAAAATAGACAAATGGCCAGCTGTTTTCCTGGGACATGGAATCCATGATTATTGCCTACCTTTAAAAATATGAACAAAATACTCAGTAACCTCAAGACCCCAGGCCCAAATCAAGTAGATGCACAAACGGAAGTTTAGGATTACAGGGTACATCTTAAATCAAGAGTTACATACAAATATGTCGAGATGATTCTTTCAGTCCAGGAATCTGGCTTTAGTTGTCCCAAGGAACCCCACTGAATTTAAGTGATAGATTCTTGGTTGCAACAATCAAGACGACCAGAAGGTTGCTGGGAATCTACAATGACACTTGTCCATTCCAAGTGTCAATTAGCTCTGATGAATTTGGAGAACTAGAAGACCAGATTCCAGGTAAGTCTTTGTAATGGAGCCCTGTAGAATTCATGGACTGAGGCCTCCCATAACCCAATTTCCTTTTTTTTATTTATCAGGAAGACGTCCGGACATTTTCT
>NW_007248909.1:0-1522 GCF_000164805.1 Carlito syrichta
GAGGTACATCCAAATATGGCAAGAAGATTGTTTTTGTCCTTGAATCCGGCCTCGGTTGTTCTGAGGAACCTAACGTACTTGGAGTGCCCAATACCCGTTTGCAACTTTAAGAGGACCAGAATGTTGCTGGAGCCCTGAAATAACCAATTCATAATATCTGCATGCTAAATTGCTCCAAAAAATTTGGGGAGTTCGAAGCTCTGCTTCATGTTTGTCGCATAGCAGACACCTTGGGAATTTTTTGGATTGGGAACGCGTACAGCAAAGATTCTTTTTTCGTACTTAGTTTCAGGCCGTGTAGGGTCCTGTAGGTGTGAAATCTCTTCCCCTAGATTCCTGTTTTGAAACCCTGATTCTTGTTTAGCCCTTTTAAGACGTCATGTAGATTTTTTGATAGACGATCCGTGGAAAAGAGATTTCTTCTTTTCTTAGCAAGAGGCCATGTAGTTTCCTGTATATGAGGACTGCTATTACCCACATTCATGCCTCGAAACACTGATTCTTCTTTAGCCCTCAGCAAGATGCCCTGTAGATTATCAGGACTGAGGACTCATATAACACAGATTCCTTATAATTAGCAACAGCCGTGCAGTTGCCTTTATATTAGTACTCCTGTTCACAGATATATGCGTTGAAAAAATTGATTCTTGTTTAGATCTAAGGATGACGCTGTGTACTTTTAGGGGATTGAGAAAACATGTGAACCAGATTCCTTATTCTTTAAAGGAAAAGTCAGTGCAGTTGCCTGTATAAGAGGATTTAACTTCATAGTTTATGCTTCAAAAACCCAAATTTGTGTTTAGCCCTTAGGAAAACACCCTGAACTTTTTTTGGGGATGTAGGACACGTGTAAACATGATTCCTTATTCTCCCTTAGCAATACACAGTGCAGTTTCCTGTATATGAGTACTGCCATTATCCACATTCCTACTCCCAAAACCTGAATGTTGGTTACCTCTTAGCAAGATGTTCTGTAGGTTTTTGGGATGGAGGACTCGTGTAAGCAAGATTCCTTATTCTTGCGTAGCAATCGATTGTGTACTGTTCTGTATATGAGGACTCCCATTACTGAAATTCATGCTTCATTCTCAGCAACACACAAAGATATTTCCTGGTGACCTAGAACTCCAGTTGCTTTGATATCAAGAGAAAGACTCGCATAAAGTTCTTGAGGAATTGGAATCCAAGATTCCTGGTACGTTTTCAAAAGACACACTAAATATATGGCTACATAGATGCCCAGATTGCTGTTTAAACCTTATCAAGAGACCTTGTAGATTAAAGCGATTGATAACCCCATGAACCAGATTCCCTTTCCGTTCTCAGCAAGATGCCCTGATTTTCCCTGTCCATGTGGATTCCAAAAGTCTGTATACAAAATGCAGATGACCAGATGTTTCCTATGGACGTGGATTCTATGAATCCTGGTTACATTTTAATAATTTGTACTAAATATTTTGCAACTGCAAAAGCCTCGGCCCCTCTACAAATAAAGTACAAACGGGAAATTTAAGAATTAGCA
>NW_007248909.1:2366-6093 GCF_000164805.1 Carlito syrichta
CGTCCATAATGTTCTTTGGGCACTGGAATCCAAGATTCCTAGTTCCCCTTCACAAGACCTCCCCAAAATGTGGAATCTTCCAAAACCCAATTCCCAATTCCGACCTGCCCTCCCACAAGAATTTTCTGTAATTTGAGGTCACCAGATTCGATGAATTTTGTACCAATATACCTTTTGACTCTGGGGAAAATGATTATGGTTGTAGATGTTCTTAGGAATCAAAAGGATTTGTAGGGACAGAGCGTTGATTACAACTAACAAGAGGACCAGAATATTCCTGAGGATCTGTAATGACAGATTTAGGGTATCCACGGAGCAAGTAGCTCTGAAAATGTACGTATCCAGAAGCCCACATTGCTGATTATACCTTATCTAGAGGCCCTGTAGATTCCGGAAAATGAGAAATCCTAGAACCGGATTTCCTTTCCATTCTCAGTAAGATGACCAGATTATTCCTGTTGATGTGGATTCCAAACTTAGTATATCAAAAGACAGATGCCTAGCAGTTTCTTAGGGACGTGGATTCTATGATTTCTGTTTACATTTAAAAATACGTACTAAACCTTTGGCAACTGCAAAACCCTTGTCCTGTATCAAAATAAAAAGAGACACGAAAGGGGAAGGATTACAGGGTTCACCTTAATACCAGAGATACATCCAAATATGGCAAGAAGATTCTTTTGCCCTGGAATCTGTCCTAGGTTTTTCTGAGGAACATACCGGACTTGGAGTGCCCAATACCCGTTTACAACTTTTAAGAGGACCAGAATGTTGCTGCAGTCCTGCAATGACCAATTCATAATATCGGCATGCTATATTGCTCCAAAACATTTGGGAAGTTCGAAGCTCTGTATCATGTTTGTCGCATAGCAGACATCTTGGGAATTCTTTGGATTGGGGACACCTACAGCAAAGATTCTTTATTCGTACTTATTTGGAGGCTGTGTAGAGTCATGTATGTGTGGACTCTCTTTCCCTAGATTCCTGTTTCAAAACCCTGCTTCTTGTTTAGCCCTTAGTAAGACGTCATGTTGATTTTTTGATAGACGAACCGTAGAAAAGATATTTCTTCTTTTTCTTAGCACGAGGCCATGTAGTTTCCTGTATATGAGGATTGCTATTACCCACATTCATGCCTTGAAACCCTGAATCTTCTTTAACCCTCAGCAAGATGCCCTGTAGATTTTCAGGACTGAGGACTCGTATACCACAGATTCCTTATATTTAGCAACAGCCGTGCATTTGCCTGTATATGAGTACTCCTGTTCACAGATATATGCGTTGAAAGCTTGATTCTTGTTTATATCTCAGGAAGACGCCGTGTACTTTTAGGGGATCGAGAAACATGTCACCCAGATTCCTTATTCTTTACAGGAAAAGTCAGTGCAGTTGCCTGTATAAGCGGATTTAATTTCATAGTTTATGCTTCAAAAACGCAAATTTGTGTTTAGCCCTTAGCAAGACACCCTGAAGTTTTTTGGGGGATGGAGGACACGTGTAAACATGATTCCTTACTCTCCTTTAGCAATACACAGTGCAGTTTTTTGTAAATGAGGACTGCCATTATCCACATTCCTACTCCCAAAACCTAAATGTTGGTTACCTCTTACAAGATGCTCTGTAGGTTTTTGGGATGGAGGACTCGTGTAAGCAAGATTCCTTATTCTTGCGTATCAACAGATCGTGTAGTGTTCTGTATAGGAGGACTCCCATTACTGAAATTCATGCTTCATTCTCAGCAAGACACAATGATATTTCCTTGTGACCTAGAATTCCAGTTGCTTTGATATCAAGAGAAAGACTCGCATAAAGTTCTTGAGCAATTGGAACCCAAGATTCCTGGTCCGTTTTCAAAAGACACACTAAATATATGGCGACATAGATGCCCAGATTGCTGTTTAAACCTTATCAAGAGACCTTGTAGATTCAGGCGATTGATAACTCCATAAAGCGGATTCCCTTTCCGTTCTCAGCAAGATGCCCTGATTTTCCCTGTCCATGTGGATTCCAAAAGTCTGTATACAAAATGTAGATGCCCAGATGTTTCCTAGGGACGTGGATTCCATGAATCCTGGTTACATTTTAATAATTCGTACTAAATATTTGGCAACTGCAAAACCCTCGGCCCCTCTACAAAAAAAGTACAAACGGAAATTTAAGGATTACCAAGTTCATCTTAAGACCAAAGTTACATCCAAATATGGTAATATGATACTCTTTTCCAGGAAACTGGCCTTAATTGTCCCAAGGAACCTAAGGGACTTGTACTACCAGATACCCGATTACAACTCTCAAGAGGACCAGAATTTTGCTGGAGTCCTGAAATGACTGACTCATAATACCCACAAGCCAAATATCTCCGAAATATGAGACGAGTTCGAAGGCGTGATTCTTGTTTATTCCGCAGCATGACAAAGTGAGAATTTTTGGATTGTGGACT
Organism: Carlito syrichta; assembly: GCF_000164805.1. NCBI lineage: Eukaryota > Metazoa > Chordata > Mammalia > Primates > Tarsiidae > Carlito > Carlito syrichta. The sequence goes on from NW_007248909.1 coordinate 4,807, forward strand.
AGTGTATCACAGATTCCTTATTCTTCCTGAGTGAGGGGCCGTGTAATTACCTGTATATGAGGACTCCCTTTCCCCAATTCCGGTTTGGAAACCCTGATTCTTGTTTGTCATTAGCAAGATGTCATGTAGATATTGTGTTGGAGGAACCATGTAAAAGAGGTTTCTGAGTTCTCCTTAGCTTGAGATCATATAGATTCTGCATATGAGGACTGCTATTACCTATGTTCCAGCTTCTAAACCTTGATTCTTGTTTAGACCACAGCAGATGACCTGTTGAGTTCCTGACTGTGGTATGCTATAACCTGGATTCTTTTTCTTACTTGGCAAGGGGCTGTGTATTTTCCTGTATATTAGGACTCTCATTAGATACATCCTGCTTCGAAACTCAGGTTCCTTTTTAGCACATTACAAGATGCTCTGCAGATATTTGGGACTGAGGACTCGTGTAACTCAGATTCCTTATTCTTTCTTAGAAAAAGGTCATGTGGTTGCCTGTAAATAAGGACTCCATTTCCCAGATTCATGCTCGAAAGCACCATGATTAGTGTCTAGCCCATAGCAAGACAACCTGAAGTTATTTTGGGATTGAGGACACGAGTAACACAGATTGCTTATTCTTACTTAGCAATAGGTAGTGAAGTTTCCTGTATGTGAGGACTCCCATTACCCAGATTCCTACTTCAAAAACGTGATTCATGGTTACCTCTTAGAAAGACGCCCTGTAGTTTTGGGATTGAGGACTCATATAAGGAAGATTCCTTATTCATCCTTAGCAATATGATGTGTAGTTTCCGGTATATGACAACGTCCCTTACCCAGCTTTCTTCTTCACTCTTCAGGATGACAAGACAGTTCCTGGTGACTGAGAATTCCAGTTTTTTGGAAATGAAGAGAAAGACGTATATAATGTCCTTTGGGAAATATAATCCAAGTTTCCTGATTCCCCTTCACAAGACCTCCCCAAAATGTGGAATCTTCCAAACCCCAAATCCCAATTCCGACCTGCCTTCCCACAAGAATTTTCTGTAATTTGAGGTCACCAGAATCAAAGAATTTTGTACCAATATACCTTTTCATTCTGGGGAATATGATTATGGTCGTTGATGTTCCTAGGAAACCAAAGGATTTGTAGGGACAGTGCGTTGATTACAACTAACAAGAGGACTAGAATATTCCTGAGGATCTGTAATGACAGATTTACCGTATCCACGGAGCAAATAGCTCTGAAAATGTAGGTATCCAGAAGCCCACATTGCTGTAAACCTTATCAAGAGGCCCTGTAGATTG
>NW_007248910.1:0-13333 GCF_000164805.1 Carlito syrichta
CAGGGACAAGGGTTTTGCACTTGCCAAACGTTTACTATGTACTTTTAATGGTAACCAGGAATCATGGAATCCACGAACCTAGGAAACCTCTGGGCATCTGTCTTTTGATATACTGAATTTGGAATCCAAATCGACAGGAAAAATCAGGGCATCTTACTGAGAATAAAAAGAAATCCGGTTCTAAGAGTTCTCATTCTCCGGAATCTACAGAGCCTCTTGATAAGGTTTAATCAGCAATCATAGCTTCTGAGTCCCTATATTTTCAGACCTACTTGCTCCGAGGATACGCTAAATCTGTCATTACAGATCTTCAGGATGTTTCTGGACCTTTTGTTAGTTGTTATCAAGGATTTGGCCCTAGAAATCCTTTTGTTTCCTGGGACCATCTACGACCATAATCATATAACCCAGAATCAAAAGGTATATTGATACAAAATTCCTTGATCCAGGTGACCTCAAAGTACAGAAATTTCTTGTGGGTGGGCCGGTAAGAATTGGGGTTTGGGTTTGGAATATTTCACATTTTGGGGAGGTCTTGTGAAGGGGAACCAAGAATCTTGGATTCCAGTTCCCAAAGAACATTATGGACGTCTTTCTCTTGATATCCAAAAAACTGGAATTCTCTGTCTGCATGAACTGTCTTTGCATCCTGCAGAGTGAAGCAGGAAGCTGGGTAATGGACGTCATCATATACAGGAATCTACATGTCATATTGGTAAGAAAGTATAAGGAATTTTCCTTTTATGAGTACTCAGGCCCAAACTACAGGCTGTCTTCCTAAGTGGTAACCATGAATCAGATTTTTGAAGTAGGAATCTGGGTAATGGCAGTACTCACATACAGGAAACTTCACTGCCTATTGTTAAGTAAGAATACGGAATCTACGTTATTCGGGTCCTCAATCCCAAAGAAGCTTAAGGTCATCTTGCTATAGGCTAAACATGAATCATGGTGTTTTCGAGCATTAATCTGTAAAATGGAGTCCTTATTTACAGGCAACTACATGATCTTTTTATAAGAAAGAATAAGGAATCTGGGTTACACGAGTTCTCAATCCCAAAAATCGACAGAGCATATTGGAAAATTCTAAAAAGAATCAGAGTTTCGAAGCAGGATGTATCTAATGAGAGTCCTAATATACAGGAAAATACACAGCCCCTTGCCAAGGAAGAAAAACAATTGGGGTTATAGCAGTCCTCAGTCCTTAAAATCAACAGGCCATCTGCTGTCAGCTAAACAACAATCAGGGTTTAGAAGCTGGAACATAGTTAATAGCAGTTCTCATGTGCAGAATCTATATGATCTCTAGCTAAGGAGTTCTAAGAAACCTCTTTTACATGGTTCCTCTGTCACAATTTCTACATGACATCTTGCTAATGGCAAAACAAGAATCAGGTTTTGCAAACAGGATTATGGGGAAAGGGAGTCCTCATATACAGGACATTACACTGCCCCTCGCTGAGGAAGAATAATTAATCTTTGATACACTAGTCCACAATCCGAAAAATTCTCAGGGAGTCTTGTTGCGATATAAACAAGAATCAAGACTTCGAACTCATCTCATGTTTCAGAGATATTTGGCTTGCAGGTACTATGAATCAGTCATTTTTGGACTCCAGTAACATTCTGGTCCTCTTGAGAGTTGTAATCTGGTATCTGGAAGTACAAATCCCTTAGATTCCTTGCGACAATTAAGGCCAGATTCCCCCCCAAAAAAGTATCATTTTGCCGAATTGGGATGTAACTTTGTTCTTATGATGATCTTGGTAATCCTTAAATTTTCGTTTGTACTTTATTTGAAGAGGGGCCAAGGATTTTGCAGTTGGCAAATATTTAGTACGAATTATTAAAATGTAACCAGGATTCATGGAATCTACGTCCCTAGGAAACATCTGGGCATCTGCATTTTGTATACAGACTTTTGGAATCCACATGGACAGGGAAAATCAGGGCATCTTACTGAGAACGGAAATGGAATCCGGTTCTTGGAGTTCTCAATCGCCTAAATCTACAAAGTTTCTTGATAAGGTTTAATCAGCAACCTGGGCTTCTACGTCGCCACATTTTTAGTTTGTCTTTTGAAAAGGAACCAGGAATCTTGGGTTCCAATTTCTCAAGAACTTTATGGGTGTCTTTCTCTTGATATTCAAACAACTGGAATTCTAGGTCACCAGGAAATATTTTAGCGTCTTGCTGAGAATGAAGCAGGAATTTCAGTAATGGGAGTCCTTATATACAGAACACAACATGACCTGTTGCTACGGAAGAATACGGAATCTTGTTTACACGAGGCCTCCATCCCAAAAACCTACAGACTGTCTTGCTAAGAGATAAGCACTATTCAGGTTTTGGGAGTAGGAATCTGGATAATGGGAGTCCTCATATACAGGAAACTGCACTGTTTATTGCTAAAGGAGAATAAGGAATCTGGTTTACACGTGTCCTCCATCCCAATAAAACTTCGGGGTTTCTTGCTAAGGAATAAAGACGAATTTAGGTTTTTGAAGCATAAACTAGGGAAATGAAATCCTCACATAGAGGCAAATGCACTGACTTTTCCTAATAAAGAATAAGGAATGTAGGAGATATGTTTTCTCAATTTCCAAAAAAGTATACGACGTCTTCCTATGATCTAAACAAGAATCAAGCATTCAACGCATGTATCTGTGAACAGGAGTACTCATATACAGGTAACTGTATGACTGTTGCTAAAAATAAGGAATCTCGGTAATAATAGTCCTCATTCCTGGAAATCTACAGGGCATCTTGCTGACGGTTAAAGAAGAATCAGGGATTCTAGGCATGAATATGGGTAATACCAATCCTCATATACTGGAAACTACATGGCCTCTTGCTAATAAAATAGAAGAAATCACGGTTCCTCTATCAAAAAATCTACATGACTTCTCACTAAGGGCTAAACAAGAATCAGGGTTTTGAAACAGGAATCAAGGGAAAGAGAGTCCTCACATACAGGACACTACATGGCCTCCAACTAGTACGAATAAAGAATCATTGTTGTAAGCGCCCTCAATCCAAAAAATTCCCAGGTTGTCTGCTATGGGACAAACAAGAAACAGATCTTCGAGCTCCCCAAATGTTTCAGAGCAATTTAGCAGGCAGTTCGTTAGGTTCCTCAGAACAACTAAGGCCAGATTCCAGGACAAAAAGAATCTTCTTGCCATATTTGGATGTAACTCTGGTCTTATGGTGAACACTGTAATCCCTCCACTTCCGTGTCTCTTGATATTTTGAGAAGGGATAAGGGTTTTACACTTGCCAAATGTTTACTACATACTTTTAATGGTAACCAGGAATCATGGAATTTACGAACCTAGGTAACTTCTAGGTATCTGTCTTTTGATATACTGAATTTGAAATCCAAATTGACAGAAAAAATCAGGGCATCTTACTAAGAATTAAAAGGAAATCCGTTTCTAGGTGTTCTCATTTTCTGGAATCTACAGGGCCTCTTGATAAGGTTTAATCAGCAATGTGGGCTTCTGGGACCCTGTACTTCAGAGCTACTTGCTCCGTGGATACGCTAAATCTGTCATTACAGATCCTCAGGATCTTTCTTGTCCTCTTGTTAGTTGTAATCAAGGATTTGGCCCTAGAAAACCTTTTGCTTCCAGGGACCACCTACAACCATAATCATATTCCCCAGAATCAAAAGGTATATGAGTACAAAATTCCTCGATACAGGTGACCTCAAAATACAAAAAATGCTTGTGGGTGGGCAGGTAGGAATTGGGGTTTTGGGTTTGGAATATTCCACATTTTGGGGTGGTCTTGTGAAGGGAAACCAGGAATCTTGGATTCCAGTTCCCAAAGAACATTCTCTTGATATACAAAAAACTGGAATTCTAGGTCACCAGGAACTGTCTTGGCATCCTGCAGAGTGAAGCAGAAAACTGGGTAGTGAAGGTCGTCATATACAGAAAACTACACGTCATATTGGTAAGGAAGTAAGAGGAATCTTCCTTAAATGAGTCCTCAGTCCCAAAATTACAGGCCGTCTTATTAATTTGTAACCACGAATCAGATTTTTGAAGTACCAATCTGAGTAATGGGAGTCCTCACATACAGGAAACTTCACTGCCTACTGCTAGGTAAGAATACGCAATCTGCCTTACTCGGGTCCTCAATCCCAAAAAAGCTTAAGGTCATCTTGCTATGGGGTAAACACGAATCTCGGTGTTTTCGTGCATGAACCTGGAAAATGGAGTCCTTATTTACAGACAACTACATGACCTTTTGGTAAGAAAGAATAAGGAATCTGGGTTACACGAGTCCTCAATCCCAAAAATCTACAGAGCATCTTGGAAAGTTCTAAAGAGAATCAGAGTTTCGAAGCAGGATGTATCTAATGAGAGTCCTAATATACAGGAAAATACACAGCCCCTTGCCAAGGAAGGAAAAGAATAGGGGTTATAGCAGTCCTCAGTCCTTAAAATCAACACGCCATCTGTTGTGGACTAAACAAGAATCAGGGTTTAGAAGCTGGAACATAGGTAACAGCAGTTCTCCTATGCAGAATCTACATGATTTCTAGCTAAGGAGAACTGAGAAACCTCATTTACACGGTTTCTCCATCACAATATCTACACGACATCTTGCTAATGGCAAAACAAGAATGAGTGTTTCCAAACAGGATTCTCGGGAAAGGGAGTCGTCATATACAGGACAATACACAGCCCCTCGGTAAAGAAGAATAAGGAATCTGTGATACACTAGCCCACATTCTGAAAAATTCTAAGGACGTCTTGCTGCGATATGAACAAGAATCAAGGTTACGACCTCGTATCATGTTTCAGAGATATTTGGCTAGTGGTTATTATGAATCAGTCATTACAGGACTCCAGCAACATTCTGGTTCTCTTGAGAGTTGTAATCGGGTATCTGGTAGTACAAATCCCTTAAGCTCGTTGGGAAAATTAAGGCCAGATTCCCGGAAATAAAGTATCATATTGCCGTATTTGGATGTAACTTTGGTCTTAAGATGAACTTGGTAATCCTAAAATTTCCGTTTGTACTTTATTTGTAGAGGAGCCGAGGGTTTTGCAGTTGGTAAATATTTAGTACGAATTATTTTTTTATTTTTTTATATTTTTGAGTTGGGGTCTCACTCTCGCCCAGACTGGAGTGTAGTGGCCGCTCCCGGCCACTGCAGCCTCGACCTGCTGGTCTCCGGCGATCCTTAAGCCTCAGCCTTCTGAGTAGCCGGAATTACAGACATGCGCTACCATTCCCAGGTGATTTTTTGATATATTGTAGAGATGAGGCCTCGCTGCCCAGGAGGGTCTTGAACCTGCGGGCTCAGGCAATCCATTCACCTCAACCTCCCAAAGGCACGGGATTACAGGCTGAGCCACCGAGTCCGGCTTGTATGAATTATTAAAATGCAACCAGGATCCATGGAATCCACGTCCCTAGGAAATATCTGGGCATCTGCCTTTTTGTACACAGAGTTTTGGAATCCACATGGACAGGGAAATTCAGGTCATCTTGCTGAGAATGTAAAGGGAATCCGGATCTGGGAGTTCTCAATCGTCTAAATCTAAAAAGTCTCTTGAGAAGTTTTAATCAGCAATCTGTCCTTCTATGTCGCCATATTTTTAGTGTCTCTTTCGAAAAGGGACCAGGAATCTTGGGTTCCAATTCCTCAAGAACTTTATGGGAGTCTTTCTCTTGATATCCAAGCAAGTGGAATTCTAGGTCACCAGAAAATATTTTGGCGTCTTGCTGAGAATGAAGCAGGAATTTCAGTAATGGGAGTCCTCATATACAGAACAATACACGACCTGTTGCTATGGAAGAATAAGGAATCTTGGTTACAAGAGGTCTCCATCCCAAAAACCTACAGACCATCTTGCTAAGAGACAACCACCATTCTGGTTTTGGGAGTAGGAATCTGGATAATGGGAGTCCTCATATACAGGAAACTACACTGTCTATTGCTAAAGGAGAATAAGGAATCTGGTATTCACGTTTCTCCATCCCAATAAAACTTCAGGGTTTCTTGCTAAGGACTAAACACGAATTTGGGTTTTTGAAGTATGAACTAGGGAAATGAAATGCTCATATACAGACAAATGTACTGACCTTTCCTAAAAAAGAATAAGGAATGTGGGTGAAATATTTTCTCAATCTCCAAAAAAGCATACAGCGTCTTCCTAATATCTAAACAAGAATCAAGCTTTCAATGCATGTATCTGTGAACCGGAGTACTCATATACAGGTAACCTCACGGCTGTTGCTAAAAATAAGGAATCTGGGTTATTCAAGTCCTGAATCCTGAAAATTTACAGGGCATCTTGCTGACGGCTAAAGAAGAATCAGGGATTTGAGGCATGAATGTGGGTAATAGCAATCCTAATATATAGAAAACTACATAGCCTCTTGCTAATAAAAGAGAAGAAATCTGATTTCCACGGTTCTTCTATCAATAAATCTACATGACTTCTTGCTAATAGATAAACAAGAATCAGGGTTTCGAAACAGGAATCATGGGAAAGATAGTCCTCACATACAGGACACTACATGACTTTCAACTAAGTTCCAAAAAGAATTATTGTTGTACGCGTCCTCAATTCACAAAATTCCCAGGTTGTCTGCTATGGGACAAAAAAGAGCTCCCCAAATGTTTCAGAGCAATTTAGCTTTTGGATATTATGAATGAGTCATTCCAGGACTCCAGCAACATTCTGGTCCTCTTAAAAGTTGTAAATGGTATTGGGCACTCCAAGTCCGTTAGGTTCCTCAGAACAACTAAGGCCAGATTCCAGGACAAAAAGAATCTTTTTGCCATATTTGGCTGTAACTCTGGTCTTATGGTGAACCCTGAAATCCTACCCCGTCCTTGTCTCTTTTTATTTTGAGTAGGGACAATATTTTTGCACTTCCAAATGTTTACAATGTACTTTTAATGGTAACCAGGAAACATGGAATCCACGAACCTAGGAAACTTCTGGGCATCTGTCTTTGATATTCTGAATTTGGAATCCAAGTTGAGAGGAAAAATCACGGCATCTAACTGAGAATTAAAAGGAAATCCTGTTCTGGGAGTTCTCATTTTCCGGAATCTACAGGGCCTCTTGATAAGGTTTAATCAGCAATCTGGGCCTCTAGGTCCCTACATTTTCAGAGCTACTTGCTCCGTGGATACGCTAAATCTGTCATTACAGATCCTCAGGAACGTTCTGGTCCTCTTGTTAGTTGTAATCAAGTATTTGGACCTAGAAATCCTTTGGTTTCCTGGAACCATCTACGACCAAAATCATATTCCCCAGAATCAAAAAGTATATTGGTACAAAATTCCTCAATTCTGGTGACCTCAAAGTACAGAAAATTCGTGTGGGTGGGCAGGTAGGAATTGGGGTTTTGGGTTTGGAATATTCCACATTTTGGAGAGGCCTTGTGAAGGGGAACCAGGAAACTTGGATTCCAGTTCCCAAAGAACATTATGGACGTCTTTCTCTTGATATCCAAAAAACTGGAATTCTCAGTCACCATGAACTGTCTTGGCATCCTGCAGAGTGAAACAGGAAGCTGTGTAATGAAGGTCGTCATATACAGGAAACTACACATCATATTGCTAAGGAAGTATAAGGTATCTTCCTTATATGAGTGCTCAATCCCAAAAACTAGAGGCCGTCGTCCTAAGACGCAAACACGAATCAGGTTTTTGAAGTAGGAATCTGGGTAATCGGAGTCCTCACATAAAGGAAACTTCACTGCCTATTGCTCAGTAAGAATAAGGAATCTGCGTTTTTCGGGTCCTCAATCCAAAAAAGCTTAATGTCATCATGCTATGGGCTAAACACGAATCATGATGTTTTCGAGCATGAAACTAGAAAATGGAGTCCTTATTTACTGGCAACTACATGACCTTTTGCTAAAAAAGAATAAAGAATCTGGGTCACACGAGTCCTCAATCCTAAAAATCTACAGAGCATCTTGGAATGTTCTAAAAAGAATCAGAGTTTCGAAGCAGTATATATCTAATGAGAGTCCTAATATACAGGAAAATACACAGCCCCTTGCCAAGGAAGAAAAAGAATCGGGGTTATAGCTGTCCTCAGTCCTTAAAATCAACAGGCCATCTGCTGTGGGCTAAACAAGAATCAGGGTTTAGAAGCTGGAACATAGGTAATAGCAGTCCTCATATGCAGAATTTACATGATCTCTAGCTAAGGAGAACTTAGAAACTTCTTTTACACGGTTCCTCCGTCACAATATATACATGACATCTTGCTAATGGCAAGACAAGAACCAGGGTTTAAAACCAGGATTCTGGGGAAAGGGAGTCTGTCATATACAGGACATTACACGGCCCCTCGGTAAAGAAGAATAAGGAATCTGTGATACACTAGTCCACAATCTAAAAAAATCTCAGGGTGTCTTGCTGCATTATAAACAAGAATCAAGGCTTCAAGCTCGTGTCATGTTTCAGAGATATTTGACTTGTGGATATTATGAATCTGTCATTTTAGGACTCCAGCAACGTTCTGGTCCTCTTGAGAGTTGTAATCATGTATCTGGTAGTACAAATCCCTTAAGTTCCTTGGGATGATTAAGGCCAGATTCCCGGAAAAGAAGTATCATATTGCCGTATTTGGATGTAACTTTGGTCTTAAGGTGTACTTGGTAATCCTTAAATTTCCGTTTGTACTTTATATGTAGAGGAGCCGAGGATTTTGCAATTGCCAAATATTAAGTACGAATTATTATATTGTAACCAGGATCCATGGATTCCACGTCCCTAGGAAATATCTGTGCATTTGCATTTTTGTACACAAAGTTTTAGTATCCACATGGACAGAGAAACTCAGGGCATCTTGCTGAGAATGGAAAGGGAATCCGGTTCGTGGAGTTCTCAATCGCCTATATCCTCAAAGCCTCTTGATAAGGTTTAATGAGCAATCTCGGCTTCTATGTCGACACATTGTTTGTATGTCTTTTCAAAGGGGACCAGGAATCTTGGGTTCCAATTCCTCAAGAAGTTTATGGGAGTCTTTCTCTTGATACCCAAGTAACTGGAATTCTAGGTCACCGGGAAATATCTTGGCATCTTGCTGAGAATATACAGAACACTACACGACCTGTTGTTACGGAAGAATAAGGAATCTTGGTTACATGAGGCCTCTATCCCAAAAAACTACAGACCGTCTTGCAAAGAGATAACCACCATTCAGGATTTGGGAGTAGGAAACTGAATAATGGGAGTCCTCATATACAGGAAACTGCACTGTCAATTGCTAAAGGAGAATAAGGAATCTGGTTTACACATGTCCTCCATCCCAATAAAACGTCAGGGTTTCTTGCTAAGGGCTAAACACGAATTTAGGTTGAAGCATATACTAGGTAAATGAAATCTTTATATACAGGCAAGTGCACTGATTTTTCCTAAGAAAGAATAAGGAATATGGGAGACATGTTTTCTCAATTTCCAAAAAAGTATACAGCGTCTTCCTAAGATCTAAACAAGAATCAAGCTTTTGACGCATGTATCTGTGAACAGGAGTACTCATATAGAGGTAACTGCACGGCGGTTGCTAAAAATAAGGAATCTGGGTTATACGAGTCCTCAGTCCTGAAAACCTACAGGTCATCTTGCTGACGGCTAAAGAAGAATCTGGGATTTGAGGCATGAATGTGGGTTATAGCAATCCTCATATACAGGAAATTGCATGGCCTCTTGCTAATAAAAAAGAAGAAATCAGTTTTCCCTGGTTCCTCTATCAAAAAATCTACATGACTTCTTACTAAGGGCTAAACAAGGATCAGGGTTTCGAAACAAGAATCAAGGGAAAGAGAGTGCTCACATACAGGACACTACATGGCCTCCAACTAAGTACGAATAAAGAATCATTTTTGTACGCGCCCTGAATCCAAAAAATTCCCAGGTTGTCTGCTAAGGGACAAACAAGAAACCAGATCTTTGAGCTCCCCAAATGTTTCAGAGCAATTTAGCATTCGGATATTATAAATCGGTCATTTCAAGACTCCAGCAACATTCTGGTCCTCTAAATTTGTAAATGGTATTGGGCAATTCAAGTCCGTTAGGTTCCTCAGAACAACTAAAGGCGATTCCAGGACAAAAAGAATCTTTTTGCCATATTTGGATGTAACTGTGGTCTTAAGGTGAAACCTGTAATCCTTTTCCTTATGTGTCTCTTTTAATTTTGAGACGGGACAAGGGTTTTGCACTTGCCAAATGTTTACTACGTACTTTTAATGGTAACCAGGAATCATGGAATCCACGAACCTAGGAAACTTCTGGGCATGTCTTTTGATATACTGAATTTGGAATCCAAATCAACAGGAAAAATCAGGGCATCTTCCTGAGAATTAAAAGGAAATCCTGTTCTAGGAGTTCTCATTTTCTGGAAACTACAGGGCCTCTTGATAAGGTTTAATCAGCAATCTGGGCTTCTGGGTCCCAACATTTTCAGAGCTACTTGCTCCGTGGATACACTAATTCTGTCATTACAGATCCTCAGGATCTTTCTGGTCCTCTTGTTAGTTGTAATCAAGTATTTGCCCATAGAAATTCTTTTGTTTTCTGGCACTATCTACGACCATAATCATATTCCCCAGAATCAAACGGTATATTGGTACAAAATTCCTCGACTGAGGTGACCTCAAGGTACAGAAAATTCTTGTGGGTGGGCAGATAGGAATTGGGGTTTTGGGTATGGAATATTCCACATTTTAGGGACGTCTTGTGAAGGGGAACCAGGAATCTTGGATTCCAGTTCCCAAAGAATATTATGGAAGTCTTTCTCTTGATATCCAAAAACTTGAATTCTCGGTCACCAGGGACTGTCTCAGCAACCTGCATAGTGAAGCAGGAAGGTGGGTAATGGAGGTCGTCATATACAGGAAACTACACGTCATATTGCTAAGGAGGTATAAGGAATCTTCCTTATATGAGGCCTCAATCCCAAAAACTACAGGCCATCTTCCTAAGACGTTACCACGAATCAAGTTTTTGAGGTAGGAATCTGGGTAATGGGAGTCCTCACATAAAGAAAACATCACTGCCTATTGCTAAGTAAGAATAAGGAATCGGCGTTACTCAGGTTTCAATCCCAAAAAAGCTCAAGGGTCATCTTGCTATAGGCTAAACCCGAATCATGATGTTTCTGAGCATGAATCTGGAAAATGGAGTCATTATTTACAGGCAACTACATGACCCTTTGCTAAGAAAGAATCAGGAATATGCGTTACACGAGTCCTCAATCCCAAAAATCTACAGAGCATCTTGGAAAGTTCTAAAAAGAATCAGAGTATTGAAGGAGGATGTATCTAATGAGAGTCTTAATATACAGGAAAATACACAGCCGCTTGGCAAGGATGAAAAAGAACCGGAGTTATAGCAGTCCTCAGTCCTTTAAATCAACAGCCATCTGCTGTGGCCTAAAATAGAATCAGGGTTTAGTATCTGGAACATATTTATTAGCAATACTCATATACAGAATTTACACGATCACTAACTATGGAGAAAAAAGAAACCTGTTTTAAACGGTTCCTCCATCCAATATCTACATGACATCTTGCTAATGGCAAAACAAGAATCAGTGTTTCCAAACATGATTCTGGGATAATGGAGTCCTCATATACAGGACATTACACAGACCCTTGCTAAGGAAGAATAAGGAATCTGTGATACACTCGTTCACATTCCGAAAAATTCTCAGGGTGTCTTGCTGCAGTATAAACAAGAATCAAGACTTTGAGCTCTTCTCATGTTTCAGAGGTATTTGGCTTGTGGGTTTTATGAATTAGTCATTTCAGGACTCCAGCAACATTCTGGTCCTCTTGAGAGTTGTAATTGGGTATCTGGTAGTACAAGTCCCTTAGGTTCCTGGGGACAATTAAGGCCAGATTCCCGGAAAAAAAGTATCATTTTACCGTATTTGGACGTAACTTTGGTCTGAAGATGAACTTGGTAATCCTTAAATTTGCGTTTGTACTTTATTTGGAGAGAGGCCGAGGGTTTTGCAGTTGCCAAATATTTAGTACGAATTATTAAAATATAACCTGGATTCATGGATTCCACATTCCTAAGAAATATCTGGGCATCTGCATTTTTGTACACAGAGATTTAGAATCTACATGGACAGAGAAAAGCAGGGAATCTTGCTGAGATCGGAAAGGGAATCCGATTTTTGGAGTTCTCAATCGCCTAAATCTACAAATTCTCTTGATATGGTTTAATCAGGAATCTGGGCTTCTAAGTCGCCACATTTTTAGTGTGTGTTTAGAACTGGAACCAGGAATCTTGGATTCCAATTTCTCAAGAACTTTATGGGAGTCTTTCTCTTGATATACATGCAACTGGAATTCTAGGTCACCAGGAAATATCTTGGAATCTTCCTGAGAATGAAGCAGGAATTTCAGTGATGGGAGTCCTCATATACAGAACACTACACGACCTGTTGCTACGGAAGAATGGGGAATCCTGCTTACACGAGTCCTCCATCCCAAAAAACTACAGAACATCTTGCTAAGAGATAACCACCATTTAGGTTTTGTGAGTAGAAATCTGGATAATGGGATTCCTCATATACAGGAAACTGCACTATCGCTAAAGGAGAATAAGGAATCTGATTTACACGTGTCCTCCATCCCAATAAATTTCAGGGTTTCTTGATAAGGGGTAAACACAAATTTGGGTTTTTGAAGCACAAACTAGGGAAATGAAATCCTCATATACAGGCAACTGCACTGACTTTTTCTAAGAAAGAATAAGGAATGTGGGTGACATGTTTTCTCAATCTCCAAAAAAGTATACGGCGCCTTCCTAAGATCTAAACAAGAATGAAGCTTTCGACGCATGTATCTGTGAACAGGAGTACTCATATACAGGCAACGACATGGCTGTTGCTAAAAATATGGAATCTGAGTTATACGAGTCCTCAGTCCTGAAAATGTACAGGACATCTTCCTGATGGCTAAAGAAGAATCAGAGATTGGAGGCATGAATGTGGGTAATAGCAATCCTCATATACATGAACCTACATGGCCTTTGCTAAGAAAAAAGAAGAAATCTGTTTTCCATGGCTCCTCTATCAAAAAATCTACAAGGCGTCTTACTAAGGGGTAAACAACAATCAGGGTTTCGAAACAGGGATCTAGGGAAAGAGAGTCCTCACATACAGGACACAACATGGCCACTAACTAAGTACGAATAAAAAATTTTTGTTGTATGCGTCCCCAATCCCAAAAATTCCCAGGTTGTCTGCTGTGGGACAAAGAAGAAACAGACCTGCGAGCTCGCAGAATGTTTCAGAGCAATTTCGCATGCGGAGATTATGAATCAGTC
>NW_007248911.1:0-8654 GCF_000164805.1 Carlito syrichta
CATGCTGGATCTGGGCTCTCATCCTGAAGCTGTTGCTTCGGGTATGAGCCCAGACTCGAGCCTGAATAAAGACCCTTGTGTGTTTGCATCAGAGCTGGCTCTTTGTTGGTCTCTCGGATTCTGAAATTTGGGTTTAACAATAGGAATCCTAATAAATGGGAGCTGGTGTAAACCAGGAAGTCTTGTCCAGCATTATGGCAGGTGACACAATTTGTAAGATTACAAGAGTTATATTGTAAAGCATAATGATTATTTACTGGGATGACATTAACAAAGCCTGTTAAAAGGACATAAGGGAGTTGTACACAGGCCCAGAGCCTGTAGCAGGGAGGTTGTACCACAGCTTCCTCCCAAATTGACCAAGGACCCACCAGTAATGTTAACAAAAGCAAGGGAGGTGGCTAGCCACCGCAGTTCATTTTGGATGTCACCTTGAGAAGTAATAAGGATGCTGCTAACAAAACCCCCAGGGGAATAGAACTCATGATTAGGATAGAGGGGTTCAGTCTGTTAGACCAATCATAGATTAAGAGGGGGGGTTCCCAAAAGGTTTAGTACTGTGGGCACAGGAATGGCACACCCTATTCAATTGGGGAATTTTCCAAGCTCTATCCCTGTGATATAAGGGTAGTATGGGCTATAGGGGTGGGCCTGGGAGACATTATAAGTAGAATTAGAGAAGCCCAACTTAGATATGGATTGTAGCTATTTTATGATTTCCCAGAGGTCTGAAATGTTAGCTATTTGTGTAGCCCCGTAGGAGGCTTTATTTTCTTGACTCATCTTAAGACAACCCAACTTAGGGGTGTTAGAAAGGCAAATAGGAGGGCTATTACTAGCTCCTGTGGAGTTAAAATTTGTACTATGGTCAGCAGTGATATGTTTATCAGACTGTCCTCTCAACATATGGGTATTGTTGGTAAAGACAGGGACTGACCCAACAGCTCAAGTAGCAGGTTGGAAAATGGGAGGGTCTGGGAAATAAGTCCAATAAGGATGTCCTCTTGTTTCCACCAACTTGACAGGCAATAATGGCTATCATGGCCATGAACAAGACTTGGGGGGGGACTTGGTCTCCTGTTTTCCTCAACCATCTGCTGAGCTCTTTGACTCAGGCATTTTAACTGGCCCCATGTGGTTGGAGATGTTCTTTTGGTAGTGACCACAGGGCTTCAGAGCCTCCATCTTGTCATTGGGGCACTTTTTGGTTCCTTCTGTCTGGGCAGCTGCACCGGGACTGGTGAGGAAATCTTCAGTTTCTTGAATCTGGGTTGCATCTGCAAAACCTATAATATTCTGTGATAGCTTGCTTGACATGAGTAAATCCATTTGGTAACAAATCCTCCATCTTAACCCAGAGATGACTCCCCTGTGTAAGCTCCCCATAATCACAAATTGTAACCTTCCCGTAATCACGAACCCACATTCTTGTTCCCTTCAGTACTTGGAAACTTCCAAATTGAAAATTTCATCTAACTGTCTCATCTAACTGTCAAATGTTCTGCCAAGAAAATGTCAATCAAAGTGTACAACGTATATAATGTCTGCCTTATATACCCCCTGCTCAATCTATTCATGGTTGGCACTAGTCACTCTCAACCGCCAGGTATTAAAGGAATCATAATTTGATCCTCAGCACGTTGGCATCTCCTTTCTTGCAATCTGATTATAACATTTGGATGCCACAATGGTATTTCACCAATCTTGGGAGGTGGCCTCACACTGTCTCTTCCTGGCTTGGTGGAGAATTTATAAGGGAGGTGGCCTCTGAGGCATTCCAGGGCCCCATAACCCCTCATCTAGCTCAGAGGGAGTTGGAATGACCTCTTGCTTCCCATTGCCTCAGAATTCCTGAGTCCATCTGTATTCTCCTAGGAGGTAAGAATCTGTTTAATATGCTTATTCTGTATGTGGCCACAACTCTGTTGAGGAGAACAGAGCCTGACAAGGTGACTCCTTAGACTCTGTTTGTTGACCCAAGATGTTGGTAGAACAGTGTCTCAGTTTAGTGTCTGATTTCTGTTTGGGTCACCCTTTGACTTCTGTGAGCTTATGCAATGTCTAGACCTTGGTCATTCTTGGCCCCTTTCCTTGCTTTGCCTGATTGCTGTGCTTTTTGCTACAGGGCTTGCCTCTGCCATGCCTTTGGATTGGTCATCAGTAGCCAGTTTCTATTAGCTATTGCATATCTCCTTGTAACAGCAAGTTTGATTTTCATTAGGTGTCTCCTGTAGTTTACTGGTTTTGACAATATGGGACAGAGGGCTTCTAAGTCTTCTAAGTCCTCTAGTGCCCTTGACTACATGATAAGGAAATTCTCTGTAAGGTTTGCAGAGAATTACAGTGTCCATCTCTCAAAAGGCAGACTCTGGATCCTTTGTGAAGTTAACTGGCCTGCATTTAATGTTGGATGGCTCTCCACAGGGGCTCTGGGTGTTCATGTTACTCAGGTTGTCTTGTTAATTGTTACTGGACACCCAAATACTGGGTCTCCTGGTCATCCTAATCAGTTTCCCTATATTGACCAATGGTTATCTCTGGTTCAAAATCCTCCACCTTGGCTCAAGACATGTGCCCTGGGAACCCCCAAGGGAATCCTGATGTCTAAGTACCTTAATGAGCTAGGTCACTGTAATCCTCAGGCTTCCTCACCTACCATCAATTATTCCACCTCTCCTTTACCTTCTCCACCTCTGGCAACCTGTTTCCAATCTTGGACCAGTCCGGCCCCTCTTCTTCTTCTCTGGAAATCTCCTACTCCACAGGGGGCAGATCAGACCGAACAGCCCTTCTTGGTAAACCCTCCTTGTTCCACCTCTGATTTATTCAAAAATTCACTATTCTCAGAGAAGCCACAGGTTCTGACTTCTCTAATGAAATCAGTCATGTGCACTCATCGCTCTACCTGGGATGATTGCCACCAGTTCCTTTGCCTGGGATGATTACCAGCAGCCCCTTTTAACCCTATCTATCTCTGAGAAGTGAGAATACTTTAGATGTGAAGCTAAAAAGTCAATTCTAGCCTCAACTGTGGGTACACAGAAAGAAAGGAAATGTTACATAAGGTATTTCCCTCTTCTCGCCCAAATTGGGACCCTAACACTTTGACAGGGTCCAGGGCACTAGATACTTGTCACTGGACTATATTAGCTGGTTTGAGGAGAGTGGCCTAGAAACCTATCAATCTTTCTAAAACTTCTGAGATTCTCTGGGGTCCTAAGGAATCTCTGGGGGCATTTCTTAAAAGCCTTCAGGAGGCTTTTTGTACCTATACCCTGTTTGATCCCTCAGCCCCTGAGAATGTTGTGCTATCAATTTGCCATTGGTGGTTCAAGCAGCTCTGGACATCTGGAAAAAGTTGCAAAAGCCTGAGGGTTTTGCAGAAATAAATATTTCTCAGCTACTCAAAGTAGTCCAAAAGGTTTCTAATAACCATGATGCTGAAAAACAGAAACAGACAACTCAAGAGATAAAACAGCCAGATGTCAGGCAAAAATATTGGTAAGAGCCCTCCAAACCTCCTAACCTGATTCAAAACTGCTGCACCAGAGAAAAGGGGAAGCTAAAAAAGAGCAAAAGGAAACTGAGCGCCCCCTCCAATGGCTAAAAATCAATGAGCATATTGCAGAGAATTTGGTCACTAAAAAAATTGCTCCTCACATTAAAAGACTCTTGACAGTTAAGATTTTAACATCATGTAAGTCGGCATAGAACACTCCTTTCCTGACAGTTCAAAAACCAGAAACTTCTAACTACCCACCAGTTCAAGACTTAAAAAGTTCAATAAGAGGATTGACACAATCCCTTCTATTGTTCCCAACCTGTACACATTGCTCAGCCTGCTCCCGCGCAACATCCAGTGTACACTGTGCTGGATTTAAAGAATGCCTTCCTTTCATTCCTATCTGGGATACCGGCTAAAAAAGGGTAGGCAAACCCTGATGTCAGCCTAAAGAGAAGCCATTCTCTGAAGCCACATGCCTACCTCAAAAAAAAAAGGTACAGGAAGTCCTGGGGGTGGCAGGGTACTGCTGGTTGTGGATTCCAGGATTTGCTGAGATTGCCAAGCCTCTATACACAACCACAGTAGGGGATCAGCCCCTAAAATGGACTGCTACTGACAAGTTACAGCAGTTAAAAACAACTCTCACCCAAGTCCTGACTTTAACCCTCCCAGATGTTAACAAGTCTTTTCACTTGCCTATTCATGAATAGCGGGGAATTGCAAAAGGGGTTCTTACCCAGACTCTAAGACCCTGGAGATGATCGGTGGCTTATTTGTCCAAAGATTAAATTCAGTGGCTTCTGGATGGTCATACTGTCTACATGTCATTGCTGCTACATCTATACTGGTTAAAAAAGCAGATAAACAGTCTTTCAGCCAAAATCTGGCTCTAACAGTTCCTTACGCTGTTGGTATTCGACTCTGGGAAGCCTCTACCACTAAATGTCAAATGCTCATATCACACAATATCACAGCCTCCTGCTTGGCCAGCCTTGACTAACTTTTTCTCCCACTCAGAGCCTCAACCCAGCAACACTACTGCCTGCTAATAACCTGGAAACACCAGTTCATGACTGTAAGACATACTGAACATCTCTCAAGCCAGTGTACCTGATCTTTGGGACATTCCCTTAAGCCAGACTGATGCTGACCTGTTCATGAATGGCAGCAGTCTGGTAATAGGGGGAGTACACAAGACTGGTGCAGCAGTAACCACAGCTCATGACATAATCTAACCATAGTCTTTGCCCAATGGTACATCAGTTCAAAAGGTTGAGTTAATTGTTTTAACTCAGGCCCTGTGCTGGGGAATAGGAAAATGGGTAACATCTTTATTGATAGCTGGTATGCCTTTGCTATACTCCATGTACATGCCATGATCTACAAGGAACGGGGACTCCTTATTGTGGTGGACAAGACTATAAAAAAAGGAAGAAATCTTAGCCCTTTTAAAGGCTATATGGCTTCCTAAAGAGTTAGTCATCATTCATTGCAAGGGACACCAAAAGTTAGAGACCCCAGAAGCAACTGGAAATTGTTTGGCAGACCAGGCAGCTTGAGAGATAGCAGAGCTTCTGCTCAAGTCTCTAACTATCCTGCTAGCTAAACATTTTCCAGTTCCTTCTCTCCCACAGCAGCCCAACTACACCCAAAGAGAAGAAGAAGAAGTGGACCTGGCAGGAGCTCACAAAAGGTCTGACAGCGGGTGGATTAAAGACTCCAGAATCGTTTTGCCTCCAGCCCTTGCACATACATTAGTAAAATGACTTCATTCCACCACCCATTTGGGAGGTACCAGAATGACTGAGCTGTCAAATTGCTTTTATCATATTAATAATTTAAAAAGCCAGACCACCTCAGTGGTCAAAATATTCCCTGCTTGTGCCCACATTAACCCAAAAGAAGGGCCGAAGTCTTCAAAAAGAATCAGGCCTCATGAACTAAGCCCTGGCAAAAAATGGGAAATAGACTTTACAAAAAATAAAATCCCCTCAGATGGGCTACAACTACCTAATGGTGTTTGTAAATACTTTTTCTGGATGAGTAGAACTTTTGCCACAAAAAATAAAACCACACTTATGGTTGCAAGGTTTTTGTTAAATGAAATAATTTCTAGGTTTGGGTTCCCCCTCTCTGTTGGCTCTGATAACTCTCCTGTCTTTGCTTTGTCCATAGCTCAGCAGGTTAGTAAAGCACTAAACATTGACTAAAAATTACATTGTACTAACTGACCTTAGAGCTCTGGACAGGTAAAATACATGAACTGAACTCTAAAAATCACTTAAACTAAATTAATAATAAAAACAGGTGAAAAAATGGTAAGTCTTTTGCCTTTTGGCCTTCTCCAGGCCCAATGCACCTCATACAAGGCTGGGTTTACCCCATATAAAATCATGTTTGGGAGACCCCCTCCTCTGTTCCCCCAGTTATAGGATCCCATTCTTGAATAAATTACTAATCAAGCTCTGTTAAAGTATCTCCAGTCCATCCAACAGGTCCAGGCTGCTGTCCACTCAGATGTCCGTGCTGTCTTGCTGACTCAATCTTTCATGCCTTGTCATCCATTCCAGCCCGGGGACTTGGACTTTGTCAAAAAGTTCCAGAAAAAATGACTGACCCGTGTCTGGAAGGAACCCTTCATCGTCATCATCACCACACCAATGGCACTCAAGGTTGAAGGAATATCAGCTTGGATTCATCATTCATGAATCAAAAAGCCAAGGAAAGTGACATTGCTGCACCAACCCACTCAGCCAGCTGAACAACAGCCAAGATCCCTGAAAACCATCTCAAAATCACCTTCCAAGACCACTGTCCTGCTTCAACCCCACCACGTTCTGACCAACCAATGCAGAGCTGAAACATGAGATTCCAACTGCCCCAAATAGACTGTTTTATTGGTTAATAATTCACTGAAT
Organism: Carlito syrichta; assembly: GCF_000164805.1. Taxonomy (NCBI): domain Eukaryota; kingdom Metazoa; phylum Chordata; class Mammalia; order Primates; family Tarsiidae; genus Carlito; species Carlito syrichta. Next base: position 6,424 of record NW_007248911.1, read on the forward strand.
GTATTGTTATCACCCCTTAACCTTCACCTTATTCATCGTAATTACCCTAGCTTTAGGCATAGAATTGACAGCCATAGACTAGACATGTGGTGAAAAGTCCCTGTTAATGCTCTCTTATCTCCTATGCATAGGATATGTTACTGCACTACTATGCTCACAATAAATTTAACTTGGTTTGTTTTACTTGGAGAGTCTAAAGACACCCTGTACTCTTTCTCCCTAACCTCTTTCACAACAGGAAAGGTCCTAGCTATCCAAAAATGGACCTATGGCTCACCTCCAGTCCAGTTTAAGGTAAACCTTCCTGACCTGCTACAAATAGAAAAAAATGTCTATCTGGAAGTCTGTACGGTAGACAAAACCTTTACTACGCTGAATGATGTACACAGTGGGCAACCCCCAATTATGTAAAGGACATAGACTTTTACCCCTGCCCTACTAACCCCACTGACTGAATACGTAATCAGGAAAATGTCTTCTTTTTCCCAGAGTGAATATGCATCACCACTGCAACTTACAGTGGGAGGCCTAATGACACATCTGAAATCACTCATTGGACAAATGCTGACCCAGAACAGCCTATATACATAAAGGTTACTAATCCTCTCCATTATTCCTGGAGTACAAAAAATACTTGGGATAAACAACTTTACATGAATGGCTATGACTGTGGTGTCTTATTCACTAGCTAACTGCACACATTTGCTGACAAAACCATGGCTAAACCAATAGGACCATTGGCAGAGCTGAAGAATTCCTCATTCGGTTACCACCAGATTCCGCCTCAGCCTCTGCCTTCTGGCAACCAAGCAACACCCCAGGTTCACCTCAAAAGTGCCAGAGTTCATCTCAATCACTTCTAAACCTGGCCTGCCAATCCCCTAGTTTTTTCCTATGTTAACTAATATACACCGTCTGCTAAACACCACTATGTCCCAGTTGGCCTCAGAGTTCTGGCTTTGCTTAAAGATAAAACCCCCCTTACTATATGGGCCTAGGAGTTGAAACTTCTATCATCAGCAATGCAGACAAACGTAAATGCTCTCTGAAAATCGCTCACATTACTCTAGGTGATGTAACTGGTAAAGCCTCCTGCCTTGTAACTCCAAGCTTAAATCTAACAGCTTCTCCATTCTCTTATATTTGTAACTTATCCCTCATCCTAACCATGGCCGAATCCATGGCCTATGAGTCCCCTGCTAATACCCGGTTAGCTAGTTTTACAAGTCTTACAAAATGTGCTACTACCAAAAAGTTAATCAATCAGTCTACCCTATATATTACTGTTCATGTGCTACCTCAGGTTTATGCTTATAGCAGTCCTGAAGAAGCCTTTCTACTCAATCCCCCGGTCTTCCAATTGCTCATTCAAAATGCACTGTTCCCTTGCTAGTACCTGTCTCAGTCAGGCTAAGTATAACTGAAATGGCTGCAATCGGCACTGCCACTCTGGTCCATGGAGAACTAGGTCTATCTAACCTTAAACAAGGAATAAATGCTGACCTAGGATACCTACAGTTTGCCATGAACCAACTCCATGACCAGGTAGAATCTCTGGGTGAAGCTGCCCTCCAAAATCGTAGAGGTCTAGACTTACTTTTCCTATCCCAAGGAGGACTCTGTGTAACCCTTGGAGAAGCTTGTTACTTCTATGCCAACAAATCAGGGATTTTTAAAAACACCCTCCAGAGAGCCTGAGAAAATTTGGACAAATGAAAAAATAAAGGGAAAATAATCCAATGTAATACTATAAGAAAATGACTGACAGTAGTGGGAAACTATGGTGGGGGGAGGGAGATGGGATTAACGGTAGCAAACATCTATCTGGGAACGGGGAAACACCTCTTATCAACAGGGTGCCTGAATGAAACGTATTTATATACCTAACCCTTAACTGTACCCCACACTATCACAATAAAAAATATTATAAATAAAAAATAATAATAATAAATCCTGGTTCCAATCCTTGTTTGATTGGAACCCATGTCTAACAACTCCTATTATTGGTCTCATTGGAGCCCTCTTACTTCTTCTCCTTGGTTTGCTCATAGGGCCCTGCATAATAAATTGATTTATTCATTTTATCAAACAATGAATCAGCTCTGTAAAGCTCATGTATATGAGAACCCACTACAATGGTATACCCATGACTGATGAGTCAACGCATTGACTCATGAACAAAAAAAAGACGGGCATGAAATATCTATCTGCAAAATGTATAATAGCCTGTG
>NW_007248912.1:0-4869 GCF_000164805.1 Carlito syrichta
AGACAGCTGAATTAACTAGCTTGCTATATAGCCAGCTGACTAAATAGCCAGCTGACTAAACTAGCCAGCTGACTAAAATAGGTGAATTAACTAACTAGCCTTCTATCTAGCCAGTTGACTTTATTAGCAAGCTACCTAGCTAGCTAGCTGGCTAGCCAGCTGATTTAACTAGGTGATTTAACAAGCTAGCCAGCAGTCTCGACAGCTGACTTAACTATCTATCTACCTAGCGAGCCAGCTGTCTTATCAGCTGACAACTAGGTGATTTAACGAGCTAGCCTGCTGGCTAGCAGGCTGAATTAACTGCCTAGGTACCTCGCTAGCCAGCTGCATAGCCAGTTGATTTAACCAGCTAACTACCTATGTATCCTGCTGGCTTGCCAGCTGACTTATTTACCTAGGTACCTAGGTAACCAGCTGGCTAGTGAACTGACTTAAATAGGTTACTTAACTTGCTATCTAATTGGCTAGCCAGATGACTTAACTAGGTAGCAACCCAGCTAGGCAGCTGGCTATCCAGATGACTTAATTTGCTGACTTACCTAGCTAGCCAGCTGACTTAACTAGCTGACTTAATCAGATAGCTACCTAGCGAGCCAGGAGGCTTATCTACCTGGCTTAACTAGCTAGCTAGCTAGATATCTAGCTAGCCAGCTGACTTAACTAGCTGATTTAACTGGTTACCTAGATACCATTACTAGCTGACTAATATAGGTAGCTTTCTAGCTAGCCCGCTGACTTAACTAGCTGAAATAACTATCTAGCCAGATGGCTAGCTATCTGACTTAACTAGGTTTTTAACTAGCTAGCCATCTGGATAGACAACTGTCTTAATGAGCTGACTTAACTAGCTAGCCAGCTGTTTGCCAACTGTTTTAACTAGCTGACTTAACTTGCTAGCCAGCTGGTTGCCAGCTGATTTAACGAGCTGACTTAAACACCTAGTCAGCTGGCTAGGCAACTGACTTAACTAGCTGGCTACCTATCTAGCCAGCAGGCTAGCCAACTGACTTATCTAGCTTACTTAAGCTAGCATTATGGCTAGCCACCTCATTTAACTTGCTAGCTATCTACGTAGCCAGCTGGATAGCCAGCTGCCTTAACTACCTGACTTGAACAAATATCCTGCTGGATAGCAAGCTGCCTTGTCTAGCTAGCTACCTACCTAGCCAGTTGGCTAGACAGCTGACTAAACTAGGTGACTTAACCAGTTAGTCAGTTGTCTAGCCAGCTGACTTAACTCACTGACATCACTAGCTAGCCAGGTAGCTATCTAGCTGACTTAACTAGCTAGCTACCTACCTAGCCAGTTGGCTAGCCAGCTGTCTTAACTAGCTGAATTAGCCAGCTAGCCAGCTGACTAGCCAACTGACTTAACTAGCTCGCTACCTAGCTAGCCAGTGGCTAGCCAGTAGACTTAAGTAGCTGACTTAACTATCTGCTACCTAGCTAGCCAGCTGACTTAAATAGTTAACTAACTAGCTAGCTACCTAGTTAATCAGCTGACTTAAATAGTTAGCTAACTGGATAGCTATCTAGCTAACAAGCTGACTTAAGTAGTAAGCTGCCTTGCTAGCTAGCTGACTAAGCCAGCTAGATAACTAGTTAGCTTAATAGTTATCTTTCATGCTAGCTAGGTGACAATCATCTGACTTATCTCGTTAGCTAATGAACTGGCTAGCTGACACATCCAGTTGACTTAACTTGTTAGCTATCTAGCTAGCTAGCTGACCATCCAGCTGTCTTAACTAGTTAACTAACTAACTAGCTAGCTTACTCAACCAGCAGACTCAACCTGTTTGCTAACTAGCTAGGTAGGTGACTCAACCAGCTGACTTAACCCACTAGTTAACTAGCTAACTACCTGACTCAACCTGCTGACTTAACCCATTAGCTAACTAGCTAGCTAGTTATCTTAACCAGCTGACTATATTAAAAGCTGACTTAACTAGTGGACTTAGCTAGCTTACTAACTACTTAGCTAACCGACTAAACTGGCTGACTTAACTAGTTATCTAGCTGACTTAACTACCTGAATTAAATAGTTAGCTAACTATTTAACTAGGTGAATAACGAGCTGACTTAATTAATTAGCTAACTATTTAGGTATCAGACTGAAGTAGCTGGCTTAAATATTTAGCTAACTAGTGAGCTAGGTGACTTCGCTAGCTTATTTAGCTAGCTAGCCAGTGTCGGTGACCAGCACTGACCAAGGGTGGGTTAGGACCCACACCAGAGAATCTGGACAGCGAGAAGAAACTACTCAGAGGCAGTTCTTCTGGGAACCAAATTTTATTCGGACATACCATTTTCTATACCCTCCAGCAGTGTGATAATCACTTACTGGGGGCGTACAAGTTCCGTGCTTTACAAACTATGCATCACAAGACCACCATGAGATCTGCAATTTCCAAGCAGACAATTCGAATTCCATGATGCCTGCCCTGCTTACATTAAGGTCACAGGTGCACAATTTCAATACAAATCGTTCAAAGTGTTTTCCATAATGTTCAATGAATCATTCATATTATACTCTTTGCTCTATACCCTGATTAATACAAAAAACTTTCCTGAGTTAACTCTAGGTTCAATCCAAGTTCACTGATTCCCAATATTTTTAACAATTAATATTATCAACTTAACACTATACTATAATCTATAAGTTTAGTTAAATGACTTAACTGTCAGTTATACTATTATCCTATTATGATTTAACGTAATGCCTTATAACTCAGTTAAAACTTATTCTTAAACTACAAAACTTTACTATAATTCATATGTTTCATATGTCTAAACTTTAATTTTTATATGATCTAGTTATTGGACTTTAATACTATGCTATATCCTATTAAGCTAATACCTTATCGTTAATTCTTTTATAAATCGTATAGTAACTATTACACTTGAATAATGTAGCAAAAGGAAACAAAACAGCAAGCATAGATTTACGCAGCTATGAGTGTATATGTATATATTTTATCCTAACAAGTCTACTCTAAAAATCAAATAGTAGCTGTCACACTCTTGAACAAGGAAATGCAGGGCTGCCAAGATGGCGGCCATGGGCTGAAGCAGACAGAGTTTCGGTAATTAACGAAACAAAAGAAAACGTTCTGCCTGGCTAGGGGCAGGGCGACAAAACTATCATGGTAATTTAGTTTCTAATCTTAGCCCTAGGGGAAACAGCTTTCGGGAACAAGAGCTGACTACCCAGTCTACCAGGAAATAGAAGTTAAAAAATATCTAGAAAGAAGTAAAACTTAGAAAGACAGAGAAAAATAATTTTGCTATGCACTTTCCATCAGGTGTATTGAGATTTACTTATAAGTTTTACTGCCATGTATGCACACTGGTCACTAATCACACACCAATATTATAGGTATAACTGATATCCTATGTCAGAGGCGATCTTCCAGATGGCCTTTACAGGCCTCAGCCATGTAGCTATAGATGTCGGCTCCCAACAAGCCAGTTAGCTAGCTCACATAGCTAGCTGACTTAGCTAGTTGGCTAATAAGATAGCTAGCTGAATTAATGAGTTGGTTAATGAGTTAGATAACTGTTTTAACTAGTTTGTAAATGAGTTAAGTAGCTGACTTAACTAGTTGGTTAATGTGTTAGTTAGGTGACTTAACTTGTTGGCTGATGAGTTGGCCATTTAGCTCGCTGGTTTAACACGTTGGCTGACTACTCGGCCAACTTGTTAGCTGGCTTAACAAGTTGGCCGACTAATTGGCCAACTATTTAGCTTGGTTAAATAGTTGGCTGACGAGTTGGTCCCATAGTTAGTTCGGGTAAGTATTTGGCTGGGTAGTTTGCTCACCTAATTAGTCGGCCGACTAGTTGGCCGACTACTTAGCTGACCTAACTAGTCGGCGGTCTATTTAGCTGACTTAACTTGTCAGCTGACAAGTTGGACCACTAGTTGGCTGATTGGTTAGCTGACTTAACTAGTTTGCTGACTAATAGGCTGAAAGGTTAGCTGACTTAACTAGTCGGCCAACGAGTGAGCAGACAGGTAAGCCATCTTAACTAGTTGGCCAGTGAGAGAGTCGACTGGTCAGCTGAATTTACTAGTCTGCTGGCGAGTGAGCCAATGCATGGGCTGCCAGAACTAGTCAGCCGACTAGTGAGGCGACCAGTGAGCTGACATAACTAATCGGCTGGCAAGCGAGCTGACTATTTAGCAGACCTGTTGGCCTACGAGCAAGTTGACAAGTTAGTTGACCTGTTGGCTGGCATGAACAACGACTAGTTTGTTGACTGGTTGCAAGCAAGCGAGCCTACTAGTTAACTGACCTGATGAAAGCGAGGGAGTCCATTAGTTAGCTCACCAGCAAGCTGAGTTGCTAGCTGACTAGTTAGCTAAGTAACTAACTGATATGCTACCTGACTTAACTATCTAGCTGACTAGCTAGCTGACTAGCTAGCTGACCTATTTAGCTAGCTGACTAGCAACTTGATTTGCTAACTGACTTAACTAGGTACATGAATAGTTAGCTGACTTGCTAGGTCACTAAACTAGCTAGCTGGCTAGTTAGCTGACTTAACTAGCTGACTAGCTAGTTGGCTGGCTATCTGGCTAGCCAGCTGACTTAACTAGCTAGCTACCTGGTTGGCTACATGGCTTGCCACCTGTCTTAAGTAGTTAGCTACCTGGCTGGCTAGCTGGATAGGCATCTGGCTATCTAGCTAGTGGGCTGGCCACCTGGCTAGCCAGCCGGTTTAAATAGCCAACTGGCAGGCTGGACATTGGGATTGCCAGCCCAATTAATTAGCCAGACACTCTGCTGGTCAGCCAGCTAACCAGTCAGCTTAACTAGCTGGCCACCTACCTGACCAGCCTGCTAACAAGGTGGCTTAACTTGC
>NW_007248913.1:0-878 GCF_000164805.1 Carlito syrichta
GTCCCGGCCACTCCAGAGGCTGAGGTGGGAGGATAACCAGAGCCTGCAATTTCAAGGCTGACGGTGAATGACATTCATGTCCCTGGGCCCCAGCCTGGACCACAGAGTCAGACTCTGTCTCCAATAATATTAGAATCGTACACAGATTCCCAACTGCACATGGTGTGTTCAAAGCGTGACTGGCTTTAAAGTCAGAAAAAATGGCACTGGGGGGGATGAAATGTCCCCGGGTGAGGGATGTGTCCCTTGCTTTTCTTGGCATAAGATCCTCATTTCCAAGTTAGAGGGCCAGCCTCCCTGGGGCACATTTCTCACCCCAGAGAGGAGACCGGCAGGAACCCCACCAGGGAGCCTCAGGAACTCCCACACTAAAGCGGGTGCAGACATTTTTGGGGGGTTGATGCTGGAATTTGCCAAGCTTGGGGGACACTCATGTGTGGGGAAAGGGGGGAAGGAATGAAGGAAGAAGGTTTGCAGGTGAATTGATTTCTTTGTTGACTTAGAATTTCTCTTTCTTTCTTTCTTTCTTTCTTTCTTTTCTTTTCTTTCTTTCTTTCTTTCTTTCTTTCTTTCTTTCTTTCTTTCTTTCCTTTCCCTTCCTTTCTTCACTAGGCTGTCCAGGCTGAGCTCGAACCACCCAACTTGGTCCTTCCTTTTGGCATCCCAAACTGCTGTGATCACACGCTTTCCATTTGCTTGACATCCTGGTCTTCCTGCCTGGTCTTGAACTGTGGGCCTGAGGCAATGCTCCTGCTGAAGCCTGCCTTCATCCAAGGTATTCTGGGTTTAAATTGGTGTCAATGTGGGGGCTTGCTGTAGTGTCCAGCCTGGTCTCAGCTCACAGGCTCCAGCCATCTTCCCATCTCGGCCTTTCTGAG
>NW_007248913.1:975-6787 GCF_000164805.1 Carlito syrichta
AATGGCATGTTTATGCGAAGTACTCACACCTAACCTGAGAATGTCATGGTTCATTTTCCCATTTTCCCACTATGCCGCTTGGCCTTTTCTAATATATGCAGGGTTAAACTCTGAAGAACATCAAGAATGCTTTCTTTCACTTGGTTATAAGTTACTAGATATTGCTAGAGTAAAAAATGATATAAGTATATTCACTCCTTATTTGATTTAGAATTATGCAGCTTAGTGTTCAGACATAAGGATTTTTAGAAGCACAAATTTATGGTAAGTTCATTATGAGTTCATTATAGGTTCTAACACTTATCTAGGAGTTATGTAGGTGATTTACAACACTGTCTTCACAGACTTAGGATAAAGATTAATTGTTAAAGTTTTTACTGAATTCTATAGTTAAATTTTAAGTATACGTTTATAGAGTGGGTTTTCACTGAATTCATAATATACTAATTAGATACTTTTATGATAATTAACTAAATAGAGAAAGCAACCTTGAGAGCTTGGGAAATATCATTAAAAGCTTCTTTTGAGTTTTCTTTAGAAATAAACACTGCAGGATAAGAGAAAAGTAATGAAGACAGCTGGACAAGAAAGGCTATTACAAAAACTTTGAAGGTTGTAAAAGCCAAAAAGAGAAGATCTGCTACTTGAAGAACCGTGCACCTGGGAACTTCCTTGGAGCACTTCAAGGACTGTAATTTGGGACTCTTTTGAAGAAAGTTGCTGACAGTGCTATTCTAGACATGATAATTGTTTTATCCATGTATTACTCATAATTGGTAAATGTAATATCATACAAGTTAATATAATCAATATACATATGTATGAGGGTTGACAAAAATTATTAGGTTCTGGTGATGTTTAGCAAGGTTTTTACTTTGTGTCATTAATTAATCTTAGTGTTATAGTTTAGTGTTTTATAGCTACTTTGAAGATTGTTTTAAGTTTATAAGTTTAAGTTCACACAATGATAAAGCTGGTGCCTCAAAGATAATAATAATTGCTCCAGTGCCTATCTTAAGACAAAGATGTTTTCCAGGAGGTTGCCAAGCATAGGGGAAAACAGCCAAATCACTCTTATCCTAAATTTAAAAGCTCATTGGCAATTATGCAACCATAATAATTTTAGTTGTGTTAGTTTTATTTTATTATGTTTCATTCACTTTATATGTTTATCCAAAGTAAAGATTAGTGTATGTATTTTCACAGTAAGTGACTTTCATAGTTATTCTTTAAAAGCTAGCCACTGTTGTTTGGTCAAATTAATGGGCTTCATATTCTTGCTATCACTAGGTACAGTCTATAGTTTGTTTTAGTGAATTTATGGCCTTTTTAATTAAACTAGTGATGTGGAACTGAAATCAAAGTAAACCTTGTATGCATTATGTTTAGTTTAAGTGAAACTCCTTTTGCACTTATCTCAAGACTCATTAACTGAAAATAGATACTGTTTTTGGTTTATTCGTTTCTACTAAAGACCACTAGATGGTGGTAACTTTTAAAACATATGTACGTGAAGGAATTTTCTTTGTCTTGCCCCTTTTACAAATGCTATAAAAGCTTTCTGTTAACTAATAAAGGAGGTCATCTGTTCAGGAAGCAGGTGTCCAGGAATATTGTGTCCGTCTTTCACCTATCCATCTCTCCTTCAGGAGATCTCACGACCTGCAAAAGGGGCTAGAACCCTTCACCCCACCAACGTGGTTTGTGAGTCATGCCCTACCTTTCCCTGAAGTGACACCTGGGAGGAGTGATTGGATTCACCCAGGGGATTGAGGCGACTGGAGAGGTGGGTGCCCTGGTTTAGACATGCCCTTGCACCAGGTGCTAACCTGGGGGGCTCGGTGGATGATTCTGGTTGCTCTCTTTGGGGTCCTGGGGCAGCTGAAGGGAGTGGGCCCAGCGGTGGAACCCGAGTGGTGTGAAGGCTTGGTGGGGGGCTCACGCCTGTCACCCTGGTGCTTTGGGAGACCAAGGTGAGAGGAGGCCTGCGCCTCTGGGTTCGAGACCAGCCCGGGCACCTTGGTGAGACCTCTACAAGAAACCAACAAAATGAACCAAGCATGGTGGTGCATGCCGGTCGTTCCAGCCACTCTGGAAGCAGTGGTGGACGCTGGAACCCAGCCAGTGGAGGGCGTGGTGGCCGAGAGCAGGTCTCTGTGCTTCGGCATGGACGAGAGAGTTGGACACCGACTCAGAATAATAATACCAACCACCAACACCACAACCCCAGGCCGAGCTCAGGGCCTCAGTTTGCATCCTGGCCAAGTTTGCATCAGTGGCCAAGGCAAGTGGGTGGCCTGAGCCTGCGGGTTTGAGACCAGCACAGGAACACTGGGTGAGACCTCGTCTCAGACATCAAAAATAAATCCAAAGATTAGCCAGGCTTCATGGTGCAGCCATGTGCTTCTAACCACTTGGGGGGCCAGGTGGGAGGATCACCTGAGCACAGCAGGTGAAGCCCATGGTGGCCGTGAGTGTGCCCCTGTGCTCTGGCCTGGGGACAGAGCAGGATTCCGTCTCCAAATAATAATATTCAACACCACCGCCACCACCCCCACACCTGCCACCCAGTGTGAGGAATCACCCTCAGGGATGTGAGAAGAAAAGGCACTTTCCTGGCTGTTGTTTGTGGGAGGTTTCAATGTTGGCACTAGGGACGTCCATCCCATGCCTTCGGCCATGCATCCCAGACTTACCTCCACTCTTCACAGTCGTTCCCCATGGCAAAGATGTGTTTGAGCTCATGGAACAGACGACCCTGATTTAGGGCGGCTGTTGGGCACAGAGCAATCAAGGCGGTCCAGCAACGGCAGGGCGAGCCCAGGTGTTGGTTGCCCAGTTCTGCTGAATTTGGGCAGGGAGAGGGGCCCTTCCTCTCCTGATCATACCATCGACCCTAGCCCACGTGGGCCTTTCCCTGGGGAGCCGTGGACGCCTGACTATTTTGGGGACCTCTCACCAAGACATGGTCTGTCCACATCGCCTGAGCTGGTCTCCCAACCCGAGACTGAGGCAGCCTCCTGCCTTGCGTCCTGGGCATGTAGATGGCTGTGAGCCATGGTATCCGACATAGACTTACACAAACTGTCAATGGCATGCGCTGGGTTGGAGGCCACCACATTCCGTGTAGCTATGATCACGTGTGCCACCACGAGCAACTCAATTGTTTGTGTTCTGGGGAGCAAAGAGCTATCGCTACATGGCCCAGTTCGGTCTTGAACTCGCAGGATCCAGTGGTCCCCTGCATCGGCCTCCCAAAGCCACAGCCCGAATATCTGCCGATCCACCATCTTTCGGGATCTCTACACACAAGATTGTGGACTTCCTCCCCAATAACGTCTGTTCAGGATGATCAGAACTCCATACACAAATGGATGCTCTTATTTTCTCTCCTTTTTTATGAGTCAGAGTCTCATTACATTGCCAAGACTGGAGGGCAGTGGCTCGCCTCCAGCCACTGCAGCCTCAACCCACCAGGATCCAGGGAACATTCCCCCACTGGCCTTCCGAGGAGCCAGAATGACAGATGCGTGCCTCCACTCCTCACTAATTTGTGATGGAGGGTAGAGATGAGGTCTCGCTGAGTTGCTCTGATGCATCTCGAACCCGCAGTCTCAGGCCAGCTGCTGGTCTCGGCATCCCAAAGCGCTGAGATGGTGAGGTTGAGCCCTCTTACCCAGCCTCAATACTTCATTCAAAACAAACCAGAAGGCTGGGCAAGGCGGCTGAAGCCTGGAATCCCAGTGCACTGGGAGTCCAAATCAGGAGGATGGCAGTATACCAGGAACTTAAGGCCAGTCCGGTCCATGCAGGGAGACCAAGTCTCTGCACCTATCAAAACAGGGTGTCTGAGCTCATGGTGCCATTGCCTTGGCTACCCCAGAGGCTGAGGTGGGAAGATTGCCAGAGCCCATGATTTCAACTCTGGCAGAGAATGACATTTGTGCCCCTGGACCCCAGCCTGGACCACAGAGCCAGACCCTGTCCCCAAAATCCTGAGAATCGTACACAGATTATCAACTGTACATGATGTGTTCAAAGGGCGACTGGCTTTAGAGTCAGAAAAAATGGGGCTGGTGAAAACAAATGTCCCTGGATGAGGGATTTGTCCCTGACCTTTCTGGGCATAAGGTCCTTGTTGCCGAATTGGAGGGCCAGCCTGCCTGAGGCACATTTCTCACCTCAGAGAGGAGAGCCGGCACCAGCCTGGCCAGGGAGCCTTGGGAACTCCACCAAAACGGTGGCAGCCATTTGTGGGGGGTTGGGCCTGGAAGGTGCCGAGCTTGGGGAAAACTCATGTTTCAGGGGGGCAGGGGGGAAAGGACTGAGGGCAAAAGTTTTGCAAGAGAATGAATTACTTTGTTGACTTAGATTTTCTTTCTTTCTTTTTTTTCTTTCTTTCTTTCTTTCTTTTGTTATTTCTTTTCCTCTCTCTCTTTCTTTTGTTTGCTTAATAGATAGTCCTGGCTGCTCTCAAACCACCCAGCTACGGCCTTCCTCTCAGCCTGGGCCTCTCAAACTGCTGTGATAACAGGCTTTCCATTTGGTTGACATTCTGGTCTTCCTGCCTGTTCTTAAGCTCTGGGCCAGAGGAGACCTTCCTGCCAAGGCCTGCCCTCACCCTGATATTTCTGGGTTTGCCTTGGCATCGAGGTGGGGGCTTGCTATGGTGCCCCCCCCGGTATCAGCTCCAGGCTCCATCCATCTTCCCATCTCGGCCTCTCTGAGTGCCGAGGAGACAGGAGTGACTCAAAGGGCTGCCCTCCCATGACAGTTTAGAGTCACACCCTCCCTTTCCCCGAGACAGTCCTTGGGAGGAGCCAGTGAGTCCACCCTGGGGATCAAGGCCAGTGGAAGAATGTGTGCCCTGGTGGAGACACCCCTGCACCAGGTGCTTCCCTGGGGCGGGCTCAGTCGGTGACTCAGCTGCTCTCTCTGGAGTCCCAGGTAGTCAAAAGAGAGTGGGTCTCGTGGTGGTGCCCCAAGAGGGTGTGAAGCACGGGCACAGGAGTTCACGTATATCACCCCTGGTGTTTGGCAGGCTAATACATGAGGATGGCTTGAGTCCATGGGTTCGAGACCAGCCCAGATATCTTGGTGAGATGTCGCCTCTACAAGAAACCAACAAAATGAACCAAGCATAGTGGCACATGTCTGTTGTTATGGACACTCGGGAGGCCACAGCAGGAGGTTTGTTGGAGCCCAGCTATTGGAGGCCGTGGTGGCTGAGAGTGGGACCATGTGCTCTGGCCTGGGCAATAGAGCAGAACTCCGGCTTAGAATAATAATACCAACCACAACCACCACAAACACAGGCCAGGCTCAGAGGCTCAGGTTGGCATCCATATGCTTCAGAGGCTGAGGCGAGTGGATGGCCTGAACCTGCAGGTACGAGACCAGCCCAGGACACTGGACGAGATGTCATCTTGGCCATCAAAAATAAATTCAAGCATTAGCCCAGAGTGGTGGCGCAGGCCTGTGGTTCCAGTCACTTGGGGGGCCAAGGCAGGAGGATCACCTGAGCCTGGCAGGTGGAGTATGAAGTGACCATGAGTGTGCTCCTGTTCTCTGGACTGGGTGACAGAGAGGGTTTCTGACCCCAAATAATAAAAATAATCACCACCACCACCACAACACCAACCCTTCCACCCAGTGGGAGGAGGCACCCATAGGGATGTGAAAGGAAAAGGCACTTTCCGGCCTGTTGTTCATGGGAACTTTCAAAGTGGTCACCGAGAACATACATCCAGTGCCTTCAGTCACATGTCCCATAAATTCTGCCTCCACCCCTCCACTCTTGTGCTCCATGGCA
>NW_007248914.1:0-1222 GCF_000164805.1 Carlito syrichta
AGGAAACATCTGGACATCTGCATTTTTTACACAGAATTTTGGAATCCACATAGACAGGGAAAATAAGGGAATCTTGCTGAGTTCAGAAAGGGAATCGGGTTCTTGGAGTTCTCAATTGCCTAAATCTACAAAGTCTCTTGATCAGGTTTAATCACCAATCTGGGCTTCTATGTCGCCACATTTTTAGTGGTTCTTTTGAAGAGGGACCAGGGCTCTTGGGTTCCAATTCCTCAAGAACTTTTTGGGAATCTTTCTCTTGATATCCAAGCAACTGGAATTCTTGGTCACCAGGAAATATCTTGGCGTATTGTTGAGAATGAAACAGGAATTTCAGTAATAGGAGCCCTCATATACAGAAAAATAAATGACCTGTTGCTATGGAAGAATATGGAATTGTGCTTACACGAGTCCTCCATCCCAAATACCTACACAGCATCTTGCTATGAGATAACCACCATTCAGGTTTTGGAAGTAGGAATCTGGATAATGGGAGTCCTCAAATACAGGAAAATGCACTGTCTATTGCTAAAGGAGAATACGGAATCTAGTTTACACGTGTCCTCCATCCGAATACATCTTCAGGGTTTCTTGCTAAGGGCTAAACACGAATTTGGGTATTTGAAGCATAAACTAGGGAAATGAAATCCTCATATACAGGCAACTGCACTGACTTTTCTTACGAAAGAATAATGAATGTGGTTGACATGTTTTCTCAATCTCCAAAATGTATACGGTGTCTTCCTAAGATCTAAACCAGAATCAAGCTTTTGACGCCAGTATCCATGAACATGAGTACTCATATACAGGTAACTGCACGGCTGTTGATAAAAATAAGGAATCTGAGTTATATGACTCTTCAGTCCTGAAAATCTACAGGGCATGTTGATGACCCCTAAAGAAAAATCAGGGATTTGAGGCATGAATGTGGGTAATAGCAATCCTCATATACAGGAAACTACATAGCCTCTTGCTAAGAAAAGATAAGAAAACTGTTTTTCACGATTCCTCAATCACAAAATCTACATGGCGTCTTACTAAGGGGTAAAGAAGAATAATTGATTCAAAATAGGAATCAAGCGAAAGAGAGTCCTCACATACAGGACACTACGTGGCCTCCAACTAAGTACGAATAAAGAATCATTGTTGTATGCGTCCTCAATCCAAAAAACTTCCCTGGTTGTCTGCTATGGGACAAACAAGAAACAGAGATCGAGCTCCCGAA
>NW_007248914.1:2193-8658 GCF_000164805.1 Carlito syrichta
CGAGGTATCCACGAATCAGGATTTTGAAGTAGGAATCTGGGAAATGGGAGTCCTCACATACAGGAAACTTCACTACCTATTGCTAAGAAAGAATAAGGAATCTGCGTTACTCGGGTCCTCAATCCCAAAAAAGCTTAAGGTCATCTTGCTATGGGCTAAACACGCATCATGGTGTTTTCGAGCATGAATCTGGGAATTGGAGTCCTTATTTACAGTCAGCAACATGACCTTTTGATAAGAAAGAATAAGGACCCTGGGTTACACAAGTCCTCAATCCTAAAAACATACAGAGCATCTTGGAAATTGTTAAAAAGAAATCAGAGTTTCAACGCAGGATTTTTCTAATGAGCATCCTATTATACAGGAAAATACAAAGCCCCTTTCCAAGGAAGAAAAAGAATCGAGGTTATAGCATACGTCAGTCAGAAACATCAAAAGGCCATCTGGAGTTTGTTAAATAATAATCAGGGTTTAAAAGCTGGAACAAAGGTAACAGTAGTCCTCATATACAGAATCTACACGATCTCTAGCTAAGGAAAAATAAGAAACTTGTTTTACATGGTTCCTCCATCAGATTATCTACATGACATCTTGCTAATGGCAAAACAAGAATCAGGGTTTCTAAACAGGATTCTGGGGAAAGGGAGTCCTCATATACAGGACATTACACAACCCCTCGCTAAGGAGGAATAAGGAATCTGTGATACACTTGTCCGCAATCCGAAAAATTCTCAGGGTGTCTTGCTGCGGTATAAAGAAGAATCAAGACTTCGAGCTCGTCTCATGTTTCAGAGATATTTGGCTTGTGGGTATTATGAATCAGTCATTTCAGGACTCCAGCAACATTCTGGTCCTCTTGAGAGTTGTAATCTGGTATCTGGTAGTACAAGTCCCTTAGATTCCTTGCGACAAGTAAGGCCAGATTCCCGGAAAAAAAGTATCATTTTGCCGAATTTGGATGTAAATTTGTTCTTAACATGAACTTGGTAATCCTTAAATTTCTGTTTGTACTTTATTTGGAGAGGGGCCGAGGGTTTTTGCAGCTGGCAAAAATTTACTATGAATTATTAAAATGTAACCAGGATTCATGGAATCCACGTCCCTAGGAAACATCTGGGCATCTGCATTTTGTATACAAACTTTTGGAATCCACATGGATAGGGAAAATCAGGGCATCTTGCTGAGAACGGAAAGAGAATCTGGTGCTTGGAGTTCTCAATCGCCTAAATCTACAAGGTCTCTTGATAAGGTTTAAACAGTAATCTGGGCATCTATGTCGCCACATTTTTAGTGTGTCTTTTGACAAGGGACCAGTAATCTTGGGTTCCAATTCCTAAAGAACGTTATGGGAGTCTTTCTCTTCATATCCAAGCAACTGGATATCTAGGTCACCAGGAAATATCTTTGCGTCTTCTTGAGAATGAAGCATGAATTGCAGTAATGGGAGTCCTCATATACAGAACACTACACGACCTGTTTCTACGAAAGAATAAGGAATCTTGCTTAAACGAGTCATCCATCCCAAAAGCCATCAGAGCATCTTGCTAAGAGGTAACCAACATTCAGGTTTTGGGAGTAGGAAACTGGATAATGGCAGTCCTCATATACAGGAAACTGCATTGTCTGTTGCTAAAGGCGAATAAGGAATCATGTTTACACGTGTCCTCCATCCCATAAAAAACTTCAGGGTGTCTTGCTGAGGGCTAAACACAAATTTGGGTTTTGATGCATAACCTAGGAAATTAAAACCTCATATACAGGCAAGTAGACTGACGTTTCCTAAGAAAGAATAAGGAATCTGGGTGACATGTTTTCTCAATCCCCAAGAAAGTACACGTCGTCTTCCTAAGATCTAAACAATAATCAAGTTTTTGACGCATGTATGTGTGAACAGGAGTACTCATATACAGGAAACTGCACGACTGTTGCTAAATATAAGGAATCTCTGTTATACGAGTCCTCAGTCCTGAAAATCTACAGGGCATCTTGCTGACGCCTAAAGAAGAATAAGGGTTTCGAGGCAGGTATGTGTGTAATAGCAATCCTCATATGCAGGAAACTACATGGCCTCTTGCTAAGAAAAAAGAAGAAATCACTTTTCCACGGTTTTTCTATCAAAAAATCTACAAGCGCGTCTTACTAAGGGTTACAAGAAGAATCAGGGTTTTGAAACAGGAATCTAGGGAAAGAGAGTACACACAATCAAGACTCTACACAGTCTCCAACTAAGTACGAATAAAGAATCTGTGCTGTACGCATACCCAATCAAAAAATTCCCAAGGTGACTGCTATGGGACAAACATGAAACAGAGCTTCGAGCTCCCCAAATGTTTTGGAGCAATTTAGCATGCGCATATTATGAATCGGTCATTTCAGGACTCTGGCAGCATTCTGGTACTCTAAAAAGTTGTAACCGAGTTTGGGCACTCAGAGTCCGTTAGGTACCTCAGAACAACTACGGCCAGATTGCAGGACAAAAAGAATCTTCTTTCCATATTTGTATGTAACTCTGGTCTTAAGGTGAAATCTGTAATCCTTCCCCTTCCGTGTCTCTATTTATTTTGAGATGGGACAAGGGTTTTGGACTTGCCAAATGTTTACTACGTACTTTTAATGGTAACCAGGAATCATGGAATCCAGGAGCATAGGAAACTTCTGGGTATCTATCTTTTGATATACTGAATTTGCAATCCAAATCGACAGGAAAAATCAGGGCATCTTATTGAGAATTAAAAGGAAATGCGTTTCTAGGAGTTCTCATTTCCGGAATCTACAAGGCCTCTTGATACGGTTTAATCAGCAATCTGGGCTTCTGGGTCCTTACATTTTCAGAGCTACATGCTCCGTGGATACACTAAATCTGTCATTACAGATCCTCAGGATCTTTCTGGTCCTCTTGATAGTTGTAATCAAGGACTTGGCCCTAGAAATTCTTTTGTTTCCTGGGACCATCTACGACCATAATCATATTCCCCTGAATCAAAAGGTATGTTGGTAGAAAATTCCTCGATTCAGGTGACCTAAAGTACAGAAAATTCTTGTGGGTGGCCCGGTAGGAATTGGGGTTTGGGTTTGGAATATTCCACATTTTGAGGAGGTCTTGTGAAGGGGAATCAGGAATCTTGGATTCCAGGTCCCAAAGATCATTATGAACCTCTTTCTCTTGATATCCAAAAAACTGGAATTCTCTGTACACACGAATTGTCTTGGCATCCTGCAGAGTGAAGCAGGAAACTGGGTAATGGAGGTCATCATATAAAGGATACTACACGTCATATTGTTTAGGAAGTATAAGGAATCTTCCCTTTATGAGCCCTAAGTCCCAAAACTACAGGACATCTTCCTAAGTGGTAACCGCGAATCAGATTTTTGAAGTGGGAATCTGGGTAATGGGAGTCCACACATACAGGAAACTTCACTGCCTGTTGCTAAGTAAGAATATGGAATCTGCGTCACTCGGGTCCTCAATCCTAAAGAAGCTTAAACGTCATCTTGCTAGGGGCTAAACACGAATCATGGTGATTTCAAGCATTTATCTGGAAAATGGAGTCTTATTTTCAGGCAACTACACGACCTTTTGATAAGAAAGAATAACGAATCTGGGTTACACGAGTCCTCAATCCCAAAATTCTACAGAGCATCTTGGAATGTTCTAAAAACAATCAGATTTTCGAAGCATGATGTATCTAATGAGTCCTAATATACAGGAAAATACACAGCCCCTTGCCAAGGAAGAAAAAGAATCGGGGTTATAGCAGTCCTCAGTCATTAAAATCAACAGGCCATGTGCTGTGGGCCAAACAAGAATCAGGGTTTAGACGCTGGAATATAGGTAATACCAGTCCTCATATGCAGAATCTACATGATCTCTTGCTAAGGAGAACTAAGGTACCTCTTTTACACGGTTCATTCGTCACAATATCTACATGACATCTTGCTAATGGCAAAATAAGAATCAGTGTTTCCAAACAGGATTCTGGGGAAAGGGAGTCCTCATATACAGGACATTACATGGCCCCTCGGTAAAGAATAAGGAGTCTGTGATACACTAGTCCACAATCCAAAAATTCTCAGGGCTTCTTGCTGCGGTATCAACAAGAATCAAGGCTCGAGCTTGTATCATGATCCGAGATATTGGCTTGTGGGTATTATGAATCAGTCATTTCAGGACTCCAACAACATTCTGGTCCTTCTGAGAATTGTAATCGTGTATCTGGTAGTACAAATCGCTTATGTTCCTCGGGACAATTAAGGACAGATTCCCGAAAAAAATGTATCATATTGCCATATTTGGATGTAACTTTGGTCTTAAGATGAACTTGATAATCCTTAAATTTCCGTTTGGACTTTATTTGTAGAGGGGCCAGGGTTTTGCAGTTGCCAAATATTTAGTACGAATTATGAAAATGTAACCAGGATCCAGGGATTGCAGGACCCTAGGAAATATCTAGGCATCTGCATTTTTGTACACAGTGTTTTGGAATCCACATGGACAGGGAAATACAGGCCATCTTGCTGAGAACGAAAAGGCAATCCAGTTCTTGGAGTTCTCAATCGCCTAAATCTACAAAGTCTCTTGATAAGGTTTAATCAGCAATCTGGGCTTCTATGTCGCCACATTTTTAGTGTGTCTTTTGAAAAGGGACCAAGAATCTTGGGTTCCAATTCCTCAAGAACTTTATGGGAGTCTTTATCTTGAAATCCAAGTAACTGTAATTCTAGGTCATCAGGAAATATCTTGGCCTCTTGCTGAGAATAAAGCAGGAATTTCAGTAATTGGAGTCCTCACACAGAGAACACTACACGACTTGTTGGTACGGAAGAATAAGGAATCTTGGTTACACGAGGCCTCCAACCCCAAAAACCTACTGACCATCTTGCTAAGAGATAACCACCATTCAAGTTTTGGGAATAGAAATCTGGATAATGGAAGTCCTCATATACAGGAAACTGCACTGTTTATTCCTAAAGGAGTATAAGGAAACTGGTTTACACGTGACCTCCCTCCCAATAAAACTTCAGGGTTTCTTGCTTAGGGCTAAACACGAATTTGGGTTTTTGAAGCATGAACTAGGGAAATGAAATGCTCATATACAGACAAATGCACTGACTTTTCCTAAGTAAGAATCAGGAATGTGGGTGACATGTTTTCTCAATCTCCAAAAAAATATATGTCGTCTCGCTAAGATCTAAACAAGAATCCAGCTTTCTACGCATGTATCTGTGAACAGGAGTACTCATTTACAGGTAACTGCAGGGCTGTGGCTAAAAATAAGGAATCTGTGTCATACGAGTCCTCAGTCATGAAAATCTTCAGGGCATCTTGCTGACGGGTAAAGAAAATTCAGGGATTCGAGGCATGAATGTGGGTATTAGCAATCCTCATATACAGTAAACTACATGGCCTCTTGCTAAAAAAAAGAGAAGAAATCTGTTTGCACGGTTCTCTATCGAAAAATCTACATGACTTCTTACTGTGGCTAAATAGGAATCAATGTTTCAAAACAGGAATCAAGGGAAAGAGAGTCCTCACATACAGGACAATACATGACCTCCAACTAAGTATGAATAAAGAATCATTGTTGTACGCGCACTCAATCCAATAATTTCCCAGGTTGTCTGCTATGGCACAAACAAGAAACAGATCTTCGAGCTCCCCAAATGTTACAGAGCAATTCAGCATTCGGATATTATGAATCCGTCATTTCAGGACTACAGCAACATTCTGGTCCTCTTAAAAGTTGTAAATGGTATTGGGCACTCCAAGTTCTTTAGGTTCCTCAGAACATCTAAGGCCAGATTCCAGGACAAAAAGAATCTTCTTGCCATATTTAGATGTAACTCTGGTCATAGGGGAACCCTGTAAATCTTCCCCTTCCACGTCTCATTTTATTTTGAGAAGGGACAATAGTTTTGCACTTGCCAAATGTTTACTACGTACGTTTAATGGCAACCAGGAATCATGAAATCCACGAACCTAGGAAACTTCTGGGCATCTGTCTTATGATATACATAATTTGGAATCCAAATTGACAGGAAAAATCAGGGCATCTTCCTGAGAATTAAAAGGAAATCCTGTTCCAGGAGTTCTCATTTTCCAGAATCTACAGGGCCTCTTGATAAGGTTAAATCAGCAATCTGAGCTTCTGGTTCCCTACATTTTTAGAGCTCCTTGCTCCATGCTAAATCTGTCATTGCAGATCCTCAGGAGGTTTCTGGTCCTCTTGTTAGTTGTAATCAAGGATTTGGCCCTGGAAATACTTTTGTTTCCTGGGACCATGTACAACCATAATCATATTCCCCAGAATTAAATGGTATATTGGTACAAAATTCCTCGATCCAGGTGTCCTCAAAGTAAAAGAAAATTCTTGTGGGTGGGCAGGTAGGCATTGGGGTTTTTGGGTTTGGAATATTTCCACATTTTGGGTAGGGTCTTGTGATGGCGTACCAGGAATCTTGGATTCC
>NW_007248915.1:0-988 GCF_000164805.1 Carlito syrichta
TCCCAAAAGCTGGAACTAGGCATGTGCCACTATGCCCAACTAATTTTTTGATTTATTGTAGAGACAAGATTTCGCCATGTTGCCCAGGCTGGTCTCAAACCCATGGGCTCAAGCAATCTTCTCACCTCTGCCTCCCAAGGTACTGGGATGACAGGCTTGAGACCGTGACTGGCCAGTTGAGTACGATTTTACAGTAGCAATATCCAGATCATGCCTGTTGAGAATTCTGGATAAACAGATCAGCAAAGCACTAGGTAAGGCATGACTGAATTGATGTGATAATGCTATAGGGAAGTGTTTGTCAAACCCAGCTGGTTCTCAGAATCTTCTGGGGTTCTTATTACACAAATAGATTCCTGGGTCCCAGCTCTAGAGTTTTGATTTGTTGAGTACAGTGTAGAGAGAACCCAGATAAAGAACTTAGTTTAGTGCCTGACACACGGTAAGCAGTGGTGGTGTT
The DNA here is from genome assembly GCF_000164805.1 of Carlito syrichta. Classification (NCBI taxonomy): domain Eukaryota; kingdom Metazoa; phylum Chordata; class Mammalia; order Primates; family Tarsiidae; genus Carlito; species Carlito syrichta. The sequence continues at coordinate 461 of NW_007248915.1, forward strand.
AGTGATAACTCATTCCACTGCATACCTGCACCAGAGTGGTGGGTGTTCTCTTATTTTGTGTGCTTAGATTAATTATGTATACATTTTATAAAATGCAAATGATATCATTCTGTTTCAGCAGCTTGTCCCCCCACCAATATTATGAACATCGTTTTATCTCAATAGTAAAGATTTATTTTCTTCGGCTGGGCACAGTGACTCAAGCCTGTAATCCCAGTCAGCACTTTGGGCGACCCAGGCGAGAGGATTGCCTGAGCCCACGTGTTGAAAACTAGCCCAGGTGTGAGACCCCATCTCTAAAATAAATCAGGCCAGGCTTGGTAGCTCAGTCTGTAATCCCAGCACTTTGGGAAGCCGAGGTGAGTGAATTGCCTGAGCCTGCGGGTTCGAGTCCCGCCTAGGCAACTTGGCAAGACCTCATCTCAACAAATAATCAAAAAAATTAGCTGGGCATGGTGGCGCGCGCCTGTAGTTCCAGCTACTTGGAAGGCTGAGGCGGAAGGATCGCTGGAGCCCAGCAGGATGAGG
>NW_007248915.1:1541-6873 GCF_000164805.1 Carlito syrichta
GTCTGGGCGACAGTGAGACTCCAACTCAAAAAAAAATAGTTCCCAAAAGGTTATACCAGTTTCTGTCCTTACACTTAGGCAGCTGTGAGTGTGTACTTTGCTTCACGTGTGTCAATGTTGGTATTAATTAGTCATTTAAATATCACTCAGTCTTATAGGTAAGGAGATATTTTGTTTAAATTTGAACTTTTAAAAATTATTATGTTGTTTTAGAGACAGAGTCTTGCTCTGTCACCTAGGCTGGAGTACACAGTAGCACAATTATAGCTCACTGCAACTTTGAGTTCCTGGGCCAAAGCCACCCTTCCACTTCAGCTTCTTGAGTAGTTAGGACTACAGGTCGTGCCACTACTCCCAGCTAGTTCATCCCCCCCACCGAGATAGGGGGAAGAACTATGTTATGTTGCCAAAGCCGGTCTCAAACTCCTGGCTTCAGGTGACTATCCTACCTTGGCATCCCAAAGTGCTCGAGTTACAAACATGAGCCACTGTGTCTGACCTGTTTTAAAAAATTGTTAGTGAGATCAGCCTCTTGTATATCTTTGTGAACTGCCTGTCCTTGTTCTTTGCTCATTTATTTGGCAAAGGTAAATTAAACTAGCTCTTTGCCCGACACATTTTCCCATTTGCTCTTTGAAGGGAATGTTTGTGAACATAAGTTTTCACTGTAGAGCTGTATGTGGAATAGGTGCAAGAGAATGGGCAGAATCTGTTCTGATCCTACACAGTTGGAAGCCTTTGTTGATTTTTGTTTTTGAGGGAATGGGATAGAAAGGGAGAAAAATCATAAAATATTGGTATTAGTTTGCTTTCTGTTAGGCATGGTGTTTTTTTCCTAACTACCAAAAAGGAATTTTGCTGAGTCATGGTTTTACGGAGTATACAGCTCTACCTATGTCCTTGTTAGTTGCTGCTCTTCTGTCATGATAATGCACCTGTGAAGTCCTACTACATTCCTGATATGCCTTTGTCTTCGTGGGGTAAATAACATGCTAAAATATTAATCTACTTTTGATTCCTGATACATGAACTTTTTAAGAAAGGGATTTAATCTTCTCACCACAGCCTAGGGAAGTTGTTCTGGGATGTCTAATTGTGTTGCTTTCCCCTTCCAGGGTGTCCCTGAAAAGAGAGTAATTCCAGTCACTGTCCCCAAGTCACCAGCCTTTGCACTGAAGAACAGAATCCGAGTGTACAACCAAGAAGATGAGGTGATTCCCTGGGAGTAGGGACTTCTTTTTCCTTCTGCGTACTCTAAGCCTTGCCGTTTGTTAAACTTACTGGAGTTAAAGGCAACCACTTTATTTTATTTTATTTAATTAATTAATTATTTTTAATCTGTATTTATTTATTTATGTTTTGAGTTGGAGTCTTACTCCGTTGCCTAGGCTGGAGTACAGTGGCGCACTCAGAGCTGCTGTTCCTTGACCTCCTGGGTGCAGGTGATCCTTCCGCCTCAGCCTTCCAAGTAACTGGAACTATAGGTGTGCACTACCATGCCTAGCTTATTATTTGATTTGTTGTAGAGACAAGGTCCCATCAAGTTGCTGAGGCTGGTCTCAAACCCCTGATCTCAGGCAGTCCTCTTGCCTTGGCCTCCCAAAGTGCTGGGATTATAGGCTTGGGTCACTGTGCCCAGCCAAGGCAACCACTTTTAAAAAATTATTATTTATTTATTTTTGAGTTGGAGTTTAACTCTGTCACCAGGCTGGAGTGCAGTGGCATGCTCATGGCCATTGCAGCCTCAACCTGATGGGTTCAGGCCATTCTTCTGCCACAGCCTTCCAAGTAGCTGGCACTACAAGTGGGCACCACCACGCCTGGCTAAGTTTTTGATTTATTGTAGAGATGAGGTCTCATCAAGTTGTCCAGGCTGGTCTGGAACCCATGGGCTCAGGCAGTCCCTTGCCTCCGCCTCCCAACATGCTGGAATTGCAGGTGTGAGCAGCCATGCCCGACCAGGCAACCATGTTTGTTTGGAGTTCCTTTTAAGAATGCACATGTAGCCGGGCTCCGTGGCTCAGCCTGTAATCCCGCGCCTTTGGGAGGCTGAGGTGAGTGGATTGCCTGAGCCCGCGGGTTCGAGACCCACCTGGGCAGCGAGACCTCATCTCTACAATAAATCAAAAAATCAGCTAGGCGTGGTAGCGCATGCCTGTAATTCTGGCTACTTGGAAGGCTGAGGCAGAAGGATCACCGGAGCCCAGCAGGTCAAGGCTGCTGTGGCCGGGAGCGGCCATTGCACTCCAGTCTAGGCGACAGAGTGAGACTGCAACTCAAAAAAAAACCAAAAAAGAATGCACATGTGACCATCTATTTTGCTCTTCCAAGAACAAAGTAGTTGGTAAGGGTATGAATCTTCTGGCTCTCAGTGATAACTGGTTACCATTTATGGAAACAGTGAAGAGAGGTTAGGCATTGGAGGCTCATCTTCCTGTAGCATTGAAAATCAGCCTTTCTTTGCAACATGGTTCAAAAGCTGCCAAGCCCAGCGCTTTATTTTGCATTAGTTATTGTCACTATTCAGTGATGGACTTTTAAAATTCATACTAAGCAGTTACATCCGCCTTGCCGTATCTCCATTAACTCGGAGTTGCATAGGTAACAGCGGCGATGATGGTTCATGGAACTGTAATGGGTAAACTGTCATTGATCAGGCTAGTTTCTTGTTACATCTCCCATTTTATCTATAAATATCCAGAGTTAGGGTAATTTTATAGCAGATCTCAAGCATAAGCCTTTTTATAGGTTCATTTGAAACTAAAAAAAACAGTAATCTTGTGTTACCAGCTTGAACCCAAACAACTTACTTGGTCCTATTCTGGGTTTGGCAACCATTAAGTTGAGTCACATGTTTTAGTGGAGTCTGGAGGTTGGGTCAGAGAAGAGGCTAAGGCTGGTTAGGACCTATTTTCTGATCTTTATTTTATTCATACTGTTTGATCTCAATTTTTATAGCATTCCTGTAAAAAACGTTAGATATATATATATTTTTTTAAATTTTATTATTTATCTTTTCGAGACCAGGTCTTGCTCTGCTGCTCTGGTTAGAGTACAGTGGCATGATTATAGCTCACTGCAGCCTTGACCTCCGGGGCTCAGGCAGTCCTCCTACTTCAACCTCCTGAGTAGCTAGGGCTATAGGCATGTGCCACCACACCTGGCTAATTTAAAAAAAAATTTCTTTTATAGGCTTGGGATCTTGCTATGTTTCCCAGGTTGGTCTTGAGCTCCTAGCCTCAAGTAATTCCCACTCCTCGGCCTCCCAAATCGCCGGGATATAGGCATAAGTCACTATGCTTGTCCCAAAACTTTAGATCTTTTAAGATTGCTGTATTGTGAGGACACAGTGGCTCACACCTGTAATCCCAGCACTTTGGGAGGCTGAGGCAAGAGGATTGCCTGAGCCGGGATTGAGACCAGCCTGGGCAACTTGGTGAGAACTCTTCTCTACAACAAATGAAAAAAATTAGATGAGCGTGGTAGCACATGCCTGTAGTTCCAGCTTCTTGGAAGGCTGAGGTATAAGGATCACCTGAGTCCTGCAGGTCAAGGTGCAAGGTCTTGCGCCTGCACTCCAGCCTAGGCGATAGAGTGAGATTCCGACTTAAATAAAAGAGTGCTGTGTTATCCCATTACAAAATACTTTCATGTTGGTCTCACCCCTGTGAGGAGTGGACAACTTAGATATCATCCCTCTTTGATAATTAAAGAAGCTAAGTTGCCTATGAGGTTGACTGACTTGCTTCAATTAATGACTTATCACATGCAATGTTTTTGGGGGTTTTTTTTGTTTTTGAGTTGGAGTCTCACTCTGTTTCCAAGATTGTAGTGCAGTGGCCGCTCCCGGCCACCGCAGCCTCAACCTGCTGGGTTCTGGTAATCTTTCTGCCTCAGCCTTCTAAGTAGCTGGAACTACAGGTGTGCGCTACCACGCCCAGCTAATTTTTTGATTTATTGTAGAGATGAGGATGAAGTCTTGCCAAGTTGCCCAGGCGGGTCTCGAACCCGCGGGCTCAGGCAATCCATTCATCTCAGCATCCCAAAGCACGGGATTACAGGCTGAGCCACCGAGCCCGGCTTGCTATGTCTTTTGATCCTGCATTCTGAGGGTGTGGGAGAGAGTAAGGAGTTTTGTCTTTAAACTGCAGTTTTTCTCTTAGGAAGAGGATGAACTGGTAGTGATAAGAGCTCAACCTTTGCCACATTATGGAGTGCCTTTTAAGCCCCAAATTCCAGAGACAAGAACTGTGGAAGTATGCCCGTTCTCCTTTGATTCTCGAGACAAAGAACGTCAGTTGCAGAAGGAAAAGAAAATAAAAGAACTGCAGAAAGGGGAGGTAGGTATTGCCATTTCTGCAAGTGGTGTATTGCTAGTCTTTAATCCTCAATAGTCTTTTCTGTAGCACTTTTAACTATAAAATCACTGGCTTCCTTTGATCCCTCTAAGAACTGTATAAAATACCAATGAGGTAAATAATTTAAATAATTGTTTTGGCACAAGGAGATTAAATAACTTGCCCCAATCACACTGCTAATTCCTGGCAATATTGGAAGGAAAACCTAGATTTCCTTTTGAGCCCCTTATTCTTTTTCTGCTGGACCAACTGGCCTTCCCCATTTTTCAGATTCTTCCAAATATTCTGGAGCAGTAATTGCTTTCTGTCTTCTGGTCTTTGTCTTAAAACTCATGTTTTCTTTTCCATTAGATGCCCAAGTTCAAGGCTCTTCCCTTGCCTCATTTTGACACCATTAATCTGCCAGAGAAGAAGGTAAAGCATGTGACCCAGATTGAGCCTTTCTGCCTGGAGACCGACAAGAGAGGTGCTGTGAAGGCACAGACATGGAAGTACCAGGTGGGGAATGCAGAGAGCAGCCAAAATGTCAATCGCTGGGTTGCTTGGTTAGACAGGCAGACTCAATGTGCTAAAATCATCTAGGACAACATACTAGGTTATTTCAGAGGCTTTCACTGTAAACAGGGGTCAGCACATCATTTCTCTAATGGGCCAGATAGTGAATATTTTACATTTTGTAGCTTACATATGGTTTGTCACATATTGTGTGTGTGTGTGTGCTTAATCCTTTGAAAATGTAAGGACCATTTTTAGCTCAAGGGCTGTACAAAGACAGGTTGCAAGCTAGATTTGGCCTGTAGGTCAAAGTTTGCAGACCCCTGCGTAAGTGATCACCTGGGGAATGTGAGAACTGACAGGCTTATTTTGAGTCACTTGCTCTGGTTTTTGAGTTGGAGTCTCACTCTGTCGCTTAGACTGGAGTGCAGTGGCATGGCCACGCTCATGGCCACTGTGGCCTTGACCTGCTGGGCTTA
>NW_007248916.1:0-15936 GCF_000164805.1 Carlito syrichta
ACTCTGGTCTTAAGCTGAACCCTGTAATCCTCCAACTTCCGTTTCTCTTTGTATTTTGACAGAGGAAAAGGGTTTTGCAGTAGCCAATATTTTGTACGTATTTTTAAAGGTAACCAGGAATCATAGATTCCACGTCCCTAGGAAATTTCTGGGCATCTGTCTTTTTGTATATAGAGTTTGGAATCCACATCGACAGGGAAAATCAGGGCACCTTGCTTAGAACGAAAAGGAAATCCGGTTCTAGGAGTTCTCATTAACCGGAAACTACAGGGCCTCTTTATAAGGATTCATCAGCAATCTGGGCATCTGGTTCCCTACATGTTTCAGAGCGACTTGCTCCGTGGATACGCTAAATCTATCATTACAGATCCAAAGGAACTTTCTGCTCCTCTTGTAACTTGTAATCTAGGATCTGTCCCTTCAAATCCTTTTGTGATCTAGGAACATCTACCACCATAATCTTGTTCCCCAGAATCAAAAGCCATATTGGTAAAAATTCCATGTTTCAGGTGATCTCAAACTGCAGAAAATTCTTGTGGGCGGGCAGGTCGAAATTTGCATGTTGGGTTTTGAATTTTCCACATTTTGGAGAGGTCTTTTGAAGGGGAATCAGGAATCTTGGATTCCTGTTCCCAAAGAACATTATGGGCGTCATTCTCTTGATATCCAAAACTGGAATTCTCGGTCAGCAGGAAGTGTCTCAGCATCCTGCAGAGTGAAGAAGGAAGCTGTATAATGGGAGTTGTCATATACAGGACACTACATCTCATATTGCTAAGGAAGTATAAGTAATCTTGGTTACATGACTCCTCAAACGCAAATACTACAGGCCGTCTTCCTAAAAGGTAACCACCAATCAGATTGTTGAAGTAGGAATCTGAGTAACTGGAGTCCTCACATACAGGAAACTTCACTGCCAATTGGTAAGTAACAGTAAGAAATCTGTGTTACTCGTGTCCTCAATCCCAGAAAAACTTCAGGTCATCTTGCTATGGGCTAAACACGAATCAGGGTGATTTCAAGCATGAATCTGGGGAAATGGAATCCTTATATACAGGCAACTACATGACATTTTGCTAAGAGTGAATAAGGAATCTGGTTTTCACGAGTCCTCTATCCCAAAAATCTACAGGGCATCTTGGAAAGGGCAAAAAAAGAAGAGTTTCGAAGCAGGATCTATGTAATGAGAGTCCTAATATACAGGAATATACACAGCCCCTTGCCAAGGAAGAAAGAATCAGGGTTATAGCAGTCCTCAGTCCTAAAAATCAACAGGCCATCTGCTGTGGGCTAAACAAAAATCAGGGTTTAGAAGTTGAAACATAGCTAATAGCAGTCCTCATATACAGAATCTACATGATCTCTTGCTAATGAGAAATAAGAAACCTGTTTTACACGATTCCTCCATCACAATATCTACATGATATCTTGCTAAGGGCTAAACAAGAATCAGGATTTGTAAACAGGATTATGGGGAAAAGGAGTCCTCATATACAGGACACTTCATGGTCCCTCACTTAGGAAGAATAAGGAATCTGTGATACACTAGTCCCCAATCAGAAAAATTCTCAGTGTGTCTTGATATGGGATAAACAAGAACCAGGACTTCAAGCTCGTCTCATGTTTCGGAGATATTTGACTTGTGGGTATTATGAATCAGTCATTTCAAGACTCCAGCAATATTCTGGTTTTCTTGAGAGTTGTAAACGAGTGTCTGGTAGTACAAGTAACTTAGGTTCCTTCGGACAACTAAGGCCAGATTCCCAGAACAAAAGTATCTTCTTGCCGTATTTGGATGTACCTCTGGTCTTAAGATGAACTTGGTAATCCTTAAATTTCCATTTGTACTTTTATTTGGAGCGTGGCTGATGGTTTTGCAGTTGCCAAATATTTAGTACAAATTATTAAAATGTAACCAGGAATCATGGATTCCACGTCCCTAGGAATCATCTGGGCATCTGCATTTTTGTATACAGACTTTTGGAATCCACATAGACAGGGAAAATCAGGCCATCATGCTGAGAATGAAAAGGGAATCCAGTTCTTGGAGTTGTCAATCGCCTAAATCTAAAAGGTCTCTTGATAAGGTTTAATCAGCAATCTGGGCTTCTATGTTGCCATATTTTTAAGGTGCCTTTTGAAAAGGGAACCAGGAATCTTAGGTTCCAATTCCACAAGAACCATCTCGGCATATTTGTATGTAACTCTTGACTTAAATGTACCCTTTAATTCTAAACTTCCGTTTGTGCATCTACTTGATTTGGGCCTGGGGTTTTGAGGTTACTGAGTATGTTGTGCATATTTTTAAAGGTAGCCTATAATCACGGATTCCACGTCCCTGGAACACAGCTGGGCATTTGTCTATTTTAATACAGACTTTTGGATTCCAGATGCCAGGGAAAATCAGAGCATCTTACAGAGAATGAGAAGGGAATCCGGGTTCAGGGAGTCCCTTGATCGCCAAAATCTATAAGGCCTCTTGATAAGGTTTTATGAGGAGTCTGGGCTCGTTGGTCCCTGCATTTTTCAGAGTTACTTGCTGCGTGGATACCTAAAATCTCTCATTACAGATTCCCAAGAAATTTACGGTCCTCTTGATAATTGTAATTGATGATCTGGACCTACAATTCCGTTTGTTTCTTATGAACATCTTCGGCCATAATCCAGTTCCCTAGGAATCAATTGGCATTTTGCTTCAGGTTGTCTCACAATAAAGAAATTTCTTGTGGTCTGGCTGCTAGCTACTGGGATATTGAGATTACAATATTCCACATTTTTACAATGTCTTGTTAAGGGGACCATGAGAATGTGGATTACAATTCCAAGGTACTACATGTGAGTCTTCCTATTGATATCCAAACAACTGTAAATCTACGTTCATCAGGAAATATTCAACGAATTGTTGAGAATGAAGCAGGAATCTGCGTTATGGGAGTCTTCATTTACAGGAACCTACATGGCCTCTTGCCACAGAAGATTAAGGAATCTGGGTTACACAAGTCCTCACATCCCAAAAAACTACAGGGAGTCTTACTAAGGGATAAAAATGTATCAGGGATTTGACGCACGAATCTGGGGAATGAGAGTCCTCATATACAGGAAAATTCACAGCCTCTTGCTAAGAACGAATAAGGAATCTGGGTTAACATATGCTCAATCGTAAATATCTACAGGGCGTCTTGCTAAAGGGCTAAACAAGAATCACGTTTTCATAGCAAAAATCTGGGTATTGGGAGTCTTCCTACACAAGAAATTACACAGTCTCTTACTAAGGAAGAATAAGATATCTCGTTTTCCCGTGTCTTCAATGCCAAAATCTACTTGGCATCTTGATAAGGGATAAACAAGAATCAGGTTTCGAAGCAGGAATCTGGGGAACGGGAGACTCATATGCAGGAAACTACAGGGGCTCTTTCTAAGGAAGAATAAAGAATTAGGTTTCCACGAGTCCTCAATTCCAAAAATGTACAGGATGTCTTGCTAAGTTCTACAAAATCTGGGCTTCGACATCCCAACATTTTTCTGAGTTGTTTCCTATTTGGATATTATTAATCAGTCATTCCAGAAGACTGGCAACATTCTGGTCCTCTCGATAGTTTAAAGGGTAATATGGCACTACAAGTCCATTTAGATTCTGGATTCTCTAACGCCAAATTCCAGAACACAAGTAATCATCTCGGTTCTTATGAATGTGAGCCCTGAGTTCAGGGTTAAATCGTATGCCAGAAACCTCTGGTAGTTGAGCTATTTGGAATTAGGAACTTGGGGTTAGATGTTGCACCATTTTTAGAAGGTATTTTAGGGAGGGCACCAGGTTGTTGCCTTCCAAGTCTACAGGAACATTCTGGAGTCTTTCCTTTGGAAGCCAAGAGTCTGGACTTCCAGGGTAACGGAAAACATTTTGGTCGTTTTACTGAGAACGAAGCAATAATCTGGGGACACTGTGTCTCCAGAAGGCTTCTACTCATGTTAAGAGTGTGTAACAAAAAAATTAGTTTCCATGTGACCAGCAAACTTCTGAACAGTTGCTAATATTTCCCTGGCTTTAAGTAGTTCTCAAACCAGGAAGTCTACAGCATATTTCTAAATACTAATCAGGAATTTTGAGTCCTGTTCCTCACATTTTTCAGAGCTAATTCCTATATCCATACCACAAAACTGACATTACCGATCCCCAGGGACCTGCTGCTCCTCTTGTTAGTTGTAACAGAGAATCTGGCCATCTACTCCGCTTGTTTTGCAGGAGGCTGGAAGGTCAGATTCCACAACACAAGGAATCATCTCCCCAGTTTATAATGTAATTTCTGGCTTCATGATTTCCTCCTAATTCCGAAACTACTGCTGGAATTTCTGGTTGATATTAGAAACTTGGCTTTAGGAGTTCCAATATATTTTGGATATATTCTTAAAGGGGATCCAGCAATCTTGGATTCCAGGGCCCTGGTCACCATTTGGGCATATGAGTATTGGTATTTAAGAGTTTGTAGTTCCACACCACCAAGTAACATTCGGGAGTCTCATTGAGAAGAAAAACAATCTGGGTTATGGGTGTTACCAATCCCAGAATTCTACACAGTCACATTATAAGGGATAATCTGGAATCTGGGCTTCTAAATCCCCATATTTTTTAGGGCTACTGGTCTCTTGGATATGACAATTTTGACATTATATATTCTCAGAAACCGTCTTCTCATCTTGATAGTGATAACTGATAATGTGTACCTAAAAGTCCATTGGTTACCTCAGGACAACAAAGGGCAGATTCTAGGGCCGAAAGAATCTTCTAGACATGTTTTTGTGAAACTCTCGTATTCAGATGCACCTCGCAATGCTAAAACTTCCGTTTGTCCGTCTATTCAGATAGGGGACTCATGTTTTGAGGTTGCCAAATATTTATTACATACTTTCAAGGGTCATGAGGAACCATGGAATCCAAGTTCCTAGGAAACGTCGGGGCATGTGTCTATTTGTATACACAGTTTGGGTATCCACATCACAAGGGAAAATCAGGGCAACTTGCTGAGAACGAAAAGGAAATCCAGTTCTAGGAGTTCTCATTAACCGTAATCTACAGGGCCTCTTGATAAGGTTTAATCAGCAATCTGGGCTTCTGGGTCCCTACATTTTTCAGAGATACTTGCTCCCTGGATACCCTAAATCTGTCATTACAGATCCACAGGAACTTTCTGGTACTCTCGTTAGTTGTAATCAAGGATCTGGCCCTACAAATCCTTTTGTGTCCCTTGAACATCTTCGACCATAATCATGTTTCCCAGAATCAAATGGCATATTGGTACAAAATCCCTCGATTCAGGTGACCTCAAACTACAGAAAATTCTTGTGGCCGGGCAGGTCAGAATTGCGATGTTGCGTTGTGAAGATTCCACATTTTGGGGAGGTCTTGTGAAGGGGAACCAGGAATCTTGGATTCCACTTTCCAAAGAACATTATGGGCGTCTTTCTCATGATATCCAAACAACTGGAATTATCGGTCACCAGGAACTGTTTCGGCATCCTGCAGAGTGAAGCAGGAAGCTGAGTAATGGGATTCGTCATATACAGGAAACTAGACGTCACATTGTTAAAGAAGAATAAGAAATCTTGGTTACATGAGTTCTCAATAAATAAAACACAGGTCGTCTTCCTAAGAGGTAACCACAAATCAGGTTTTTGAAGTAGAAATTTGGGTAATGGGTGTCCTCACATACAGGAAACTTCACTTCCTATTGATAAGTAAGAATAAGGAATCTGTGATACTCGTGTCCTCAATCCCAAAAAAACTTCAGGTCGTCTTGCTATGGGCTAAACACGAATCAGGGTGCCTTGGAGCATGAATCTAGAGAAAAGGAGGCCTTATATACAGGCAACTTCATGACCTTTTCCTAAGAAAGAATAAGGAATATGGGTTACACGAGTCCTCAATCCCAAAAATCTACAGGGCATCTTGGAAAGCGTTAAAAAAGTAAAAGAGTTTCGAAGCAAGATCTATGTAATGAGAGTCCTAATATACAGGAAAATACACAGCCCCTGGCCAAGGAAGAAAAAGAGTCGGGGTTATAGCAGTCCTCACTAATAAAAATCAGCAGGCCATCTGCTGTGGGCTAAACAAGAATCAGGGTTTAGAAGCTGCAACATAGGTAATAGCATCCTCATATACACAATCTACACGACATTTTGGTAAGGAGAAATAAGAAACCTGTTTTACACGGTTCCTCTGTCACAATATCTACATGACATCTTGCTAAGTGCTAAATAAGAATCAGGGATTCCAAACAGGTTTCTGGCGAAAGGGAGTCCTCATATGCAGGACACGACACAGCCCCTCGCTAAGGAAGAATAAGGAATCTGTGATACACTAGTCCCCAATCCGAAAAATTCTCAGGGTGTCATGCTATGGGATGATCAAGAATCAGGTCTTCGAACACGTCTCATGATTCAGAGATATTTGGTTTCTGGGTATTTTAAATCAGTCATTTCAGGACGCCAGCAACATTCTGGTCCTCTTGAGAGTTGTAAACGGGTATCTGGTAGTATAAGTCCCTTAGATTCTTCGGGACAACTAAGGGCAGATTCCCGCAACAAAAGTATCTTCCTGCCGTATTTGCATGTAACTCTGGTCTTAAGATGAACTTGGCAATCCTTAAATTTCCGTTTGTAGTTTTACTTGGAGAGGGGCCGAGGGTTTGGTAGTTGCCCAATATTTAGTACGAATTATTAAAATGTAACCAGGAATCATGGATTTCACGTCCCTAGGAAACATCTGGGCATCTGCATTTTTGTATACAGAGTTTTGGAATCCAGACAGGGAAAATCAGAGCATCTTGCTGAGAACGGAAAGGGAATCTGGTTCTTGGAGTTCTCAATCGCCTAAATGTACAAGGTCTCTTAATCAGGTTTAATTAGCAATCTGGGCTTTTATGTCGCCATATTTTTACGGTGTCTTTTGAAAGGGATTTTTGGGTTCCAATTCCACAAGAACTTTATGGGAGTCTTTCTCTTGATATCCAAGCAACTGGAATTCTAGGTCACCAGGAAATGTCTCGGCGTCTTGCTGAGAATGAAGCAGGTATTTCAGTAATGGGAGTCCTCAAATACAGAACACCACACGACCTGTTGCTACGGAAGTATAAGGAATCTTGTTTACACCAGCCTCCATTGTAAAAACCTACAGAGCGTCTTGCTAAGAGATAACCACCAACCAGGATTTGGGAGTAGGAATCTGAATAATGGGAGTCTTCATGTACAGGAACCTGCACTGTCTATTGCTAAGGAAGAATAAGGAATCTGGTTTACACGTGTCCTCAACCCCCCAAAAAACTTCAGGGTTTCTTGCTAAGGGCTAAACACGTAATTCGGTTTTTGAAGCATAATCTAGAGAAATGAAATCCTCATATACACACAACTGCACGGACTTTTCCTAAGAAAGAATAAGGAATCTGGTGAAATGTGTTCTCAATTCCCAAAAAACTACACGGTGTCTTCCTAAGGTCTAAACAAACATGAGGACTTCGACGCATATAACTGGGAAACGGAGTAATCATATACAGGCAACTGCACGGCTGTTGCTAAAAATAAGGAATCTGGGTTATATGAATCTTCGGTCCTGAAAATCTACAGGGCATCTTCCTGCCAGCTAAAGAAGAATCTGGGCGTCGAGGCATGAATGTGTGTAATAGCAGTCCTCATATACAGGAAACTATAGGGCCTCTTGCTAAGAAAATATAAGAAATCTGTTTTCCACAGTTCCTCAAAAAATCTACATGGTATCTTACTAAGGGCTAAACAAGAATCAGAGTTTCGAAATATGTATCTAGGGAAAGAGAGTCCTCATATACAGGACACTACATGGCCCCTAACTAAGGAAGAATAAGGAATCTTTGTGGTACGAGTCCTCAATCCAAAAAAAATTACCAGGGTGTCTGCTATGGGACAAACAAGAAACAGGGCTTCGAGTTCTCCAAATGTTTCAGAGCAATTTGGCATGCGGATATTACTAATCAGTCATTTCAGGACTCCAGCAACATTCTGGTCCTCTTGAAAGTTGTAAACGGGTATTGGGTTCTCCAAGTCCGTTAGGTTGTTAGGAACAAATAAGGCCAGATTCCAGGACAAAAAGAATCTTCTTGCGATATTTGGATGTATCTCTCGTCTTAAGGTGAACCCTGTAATCCTTCACCTTCCGTTTCTCTTTTTATTTTGAGAGGGGACAAGGGTTTGGCAGTTGCCAAATATTTAGTACGTTTTTTTAAACGTAACCAGGAATCTTGGATTCCACGTCCCTAGGAAACTTCTGGGCATCTGTCTTTTTGTATACAGAGTTTGGAATCCACATCGACAGGGAAAATCAGCGCATCTTGCTGAGAAAAAAAGGAAATCCGGTTCTAGGAGTTCTCATTAACCGGAATCCACAGGGCCTCTTGATAAGGCTTAATCAGCAATCTGGGCTGCTGGGTCCCTATATTTTTCAGAGCTACTTGCTCCGTGGATATGCTAAATCTGTCATTACAGATCCACAGAAACTTTCTGGTCCTCTTGTTAGTTGTAATCAAGGATCTGACCCTACAAATCCTTTTGTGTCCTAGGAACATCTACGACCATAATCATGTTCCCCAGAATCAAAAGGCGTATTGGTACAAAGTCCCTCGATTCTGGTGACCTCAAACTACAGAAAATTCTTGTGGGTGGGCAGGTCGGAATTGGGATGTTAGGTTTTGAATTTTCCACATTTTGGGGAGGTCTTGTGAAGGAGAACCAGGAATCTTGGATTCCAGTTCCCAAAGAACATTATGGGCGTCTCTCTCTTGATATTCATACAACTGGAATTCTAGGTCACCAGAAACTGTCTCAGCATCCTGCAGAGCGAAAAAGGAAGCTGGGTAATGGGTGTCGTCATATACAGGAAACTACATGTCATATTGCGAAGGAAGTATAAGGAATCTTGGTTACATGAGTCCTCAATCCCAAAAACTACAGGCCGTCTTCCTAAGAAGTAACCATGAATCAAGATTTTCAAGTAGGAATCTGGGTAATGGAAGTCCTCACAGACGGGAAACTTCACTGCCTATTGCTAAGTAAGAATAAGGAATCTGCGTTACTCGTGTCCTCAATCCCAAAATAACTTCAGGTCGTCTTTCTATGGGTTAAACATGAATCAGGGTGTTTTCGAGCATGAACCTGGAGAAATGGAGTCCTTATATACAGGCAACTACATGATCTTTTGCTAAGAAAGAATAAGGAATCTGGGTTACACGAGTCCCCAATCACCAAAATCTACAGGGCATCTTGGAAAGGGCGAAAAAGAATCAAAGTTTCAAAGCAGGATCTATGTAATGAGAGTACTAATATACAGGAATATACACAGCCCCTTGCAAGGAAGAAAAAGAATTGGGGTTATAGCAGTCCTCAGTCCTAAAAATCAACAGGCCATCTGCTGTGGGCTAAACAAGCATTAGCGTTTAGAAGGTGCAACATAGGTAATAGCAGTCCTCATACAAAGAATCTATACGATCTCTAGCTAAGGAGAAAAAAGTAACCTGATTTACATGGTCCCTCCGTCACAATATCTACATGACATCTTGCTAAGGGCTAAACAAGAATCAGAGTTTCGAAACAGGATTCTGGGGAAAGGGAGTCTTCATATACATGACACCACATGGCCCCTCGCTAAGGAAGAATAAGGAATATGTGATACTCTAGTCACCAATCCGAAAAATTCGCAGGGTGTCTTGCTACGGGATGAACAAGAATCAGGGCTTTGAGCTCGTCTCATGTTTCAGAGATATTTGGCTTGTGGGTATTATAAATCAGTCATTTCAGGACTCCAGCAACATTCTGGTCCTCTTGAGACTTGTAAATGGGTATCTGGTAGTACAAGTCCTTTACGTTCCTCGGGACAACTTAGGCCAGATTCCCGGAAAAAATGTATCTTCCTGCCGTATTTGCATGTAACTCTGGTCTTAAGATGAACTTGGTAATCCTTAAATTTCCGTTTGTACTTTTATTTGGAGAGGGACCGAGGGTTTTGCAGTTGCCAAATATTTAGTACAAAATATTAAAATGTAACCAGAGATCATGGATACCACGTCTCTAGAAAACATTTGGGCATCTGCATTTTTGTATACAGAGTTTTGGAGTCCACATAGACAGGGAAAATCAGGGCATCTTGATGAGACCGGAAAGGGAATCCGGTCTTGGAGTTCTCAATAGGCTAAATCTGCAAGGTCTCTTAATCAGGTTTAATTACCAATCTGGGCTTTTATCTCGCCATATTTTTAGGGTGTCTTTCGAAAATGGAACCAGGATTCTTGGGTTCCAATTCCACAAGAACTTTATGGGAGTCTTTCTGTTGATATCCAAGCAACTGGAATTCTATGTCACCAGGAAATATCTCGGCGTCTTGCTGAGAATGAAGCCGAAATTTCAGTAATGAGAGTCCTCATATACAGAACACTACACGACCTCTTGCTACGGAAGAATAAGGAATCTTGGTTACATGAGTCCTCCATCCCAAAAACCTACAGAGCGTCTTGCTAAGACATAACCACCAATCAGATTTTGGGAGTAGGAATCTGGATAATGGGAGACCTCAGTACAGGAAACTGCACTGTCTATTGCTAAGGAAGAATAAGGAATCTGGTTTACACCTGTCCTCAATCCCAAAAAAACTTCAGGGTTTCTTGCTGAGGGCTAAACACGAATTTGGGTTTTTGAAGCATAATCTAGGGAAATGAAATACTCATATACAGGCAACTGCACGGACTTTTCCTAAGAAAGAATAAGGAATCTGGTGACATGTGTTCTCAATCCCCAAAAAACTACACGGTGTCTTCCTAAGGTCTAAACAAGCACCAGGGTTTCGTCGCATGTATCTGGGAAAGGGAGTACTCATATACAGGCAACTGCATGGTTGTTGCTAAAAATAAGTAATCTGGGTTTTACGAGTCCTCGGTCCTGAAAATCTATAGGGCATCTTGCTGCCAGCTAAAGAAGAATCAGGACTTTGAGGCATGAATGTGGGTAATAGCAGTCCTCATATACAGGAAACTACATGGTCTCTTGCTAAGAAAATATAAGAAATCTGTTTTCCACAGTTCCTCAATAAAAAATCTACATGGTGTCTTACTAAGGGCTAAACAAGAATCAGGGTTTCGAAACAGGAATCTAGGGAAAGAGAGTCCTCATATACAGCACACTACACGGCCTCTAACTAAGGAAGAATAAAAACCTTTTGGTACGAGTCCTCAATCCAAAAAAATTCCCAGGGTGTCTGCTACGGGACAAACAAGAAACAGGGCTTCGAGCTCTCCAAATGTTTCGGAGCAATTTAGCATGCGGATATTACGAATCAGCTATTTCAGGACTCCAGCAACATTCTGGTCCTCTTGAAAGTTGTAAACGGGTATCGGGCACTCCAAGTCCGATAGGTTCCTTGGAACAACTAAGACCATATTTTAGGACAAAAAGAATCTTCTTGCTATATTTGTATGTAACTCTGGTCTTAAGGTGAACCCTGTAATCCTTCGCCTTCCGTTTCTCTTTTTATTTTGAGAGGGACAAGGGTTTGGCAGTTGCCAAATATTTAGTACGTATTTTTAAAGGTATAACTATTCATTACAGATGAAGCCCAGTCACTGTGGAACCCATCAGAGAGTAGAGCTAGCCTCTAAATCACCCATCACGAAGAAGGACTAGTTATTGAAGAACCCATCATAGAGAAGAGTCAGGCACAGAGACACACATCAGAGAGGAGAGACAATCACTGAAACAACTATCACAGTGCAGAGCCAATATTTGAGAAACCCTTCACAGAGGAGAGACAGTCGCAGAAGTATTCATTAGAACTGGGACCCTCTTCTGCTATTGGGACTCCTGAGAAAAGCCTGACAAATATTAACAATAATAATAATAATTAATAATAATAATAAAGTTGTAGGGTCAGTCATTGGGACACCAACCACAGAGGAGTATCAGTCATTGGGCCAACCATGAGAATGGAGGCCCTATCACTGTGGCATCCACCACAGAGGAAGGCTAGTCACTGAGAAACTCATCTCAGAAGAGAGACCCAGGGATGCCCTTTGTGGAGGCTGTGTCACCCATTACATAGTCTTGCCAATCAATTGGGCCCCCATCACAGAAGAAGGCTAATCTCTGTGGCACACATCACAGAGTAGAGTCAGTCAGTTGGGCAACCAACAGAGAGGAGGACCAATCATTGTATCACCCATCCGAAAGAAGGACAAGTCACTGAGGCAACCTTCCCAGAGGAGGGCTTATAACTTAGGCACACATTCCAGATTATGGCCAGTAACTGGACACCAATTATGGAGGAGGGACAATCAGGGGTCACCCATCTCATAGGAGGGCCAATCAATTCGGCATCTAACAAAGAATAATACTAATCCATGTGGCACACATCACAGAGGAGAGCGTCACTGGGGCACCCATCAGAGAGGAGGGCCAGTCACTGGATCACCCATCTCAGAGGAGGACTAGTCACTGGTATACCATCACAAAACAGAATCAATCACTAAGTCACCCACCCCAGAGGATTACCTGTCACTGAGGCATCTCAGAGTGTGGTCAGTTAATGGGGTACCCCTTAGGAGTACAGCAAGTCATTGAGGCATTGAACATATAAGAAGACCATTCACTGAGGCATGCATCAAAGAGGAGGACAAGTTACTGAGGCACTAATCAGAGAGGAGGGCCAGTCACCGAGGCACTCATTCCATAGGAGAGGATCAGTCATTGGAGCACCCATTTGGAGAAGGCCTGTCACTGCCCAATTCATCACAGAGGAGGGCTTGTCATCTGGGTACCCTCTAAGAGGAGACCCAGTCACTAAGGCACTAATCACACAAGATGGTCAGTCACTAAGCACCCATCACAGAGGATGCCCAGCCACTGGGACACCTTTTAGAAAGAGGTCCAATCATGGGTACATTGATCACAGAGGAGGGCCAGTCACTGGGAATCCCATCACAAATGAAGCACAGTTACCGGGGCACCCATCACATAGGAGGTATAGGCACTGGGGTACCTATCACAGAGGAAGTCCAATCATTGAGTTACCTATCCTAGGGGAGGTACTATTTTCTGGGAACACATCCCAGAGGATTCCAGTCCTGTTCTGCCAATCAATCACAGATGAGGGTCAGTCACTGGGGCACTGATTATGAATGACAGTTGATCACTGGAGAACTGATCGCTGAGGAGGGTCAATCTTTTTAGCACAAAATACAGAGGAGGGACAATCATGGAAGCACGAATAATGGCATAGGGCCAGTCAATGGGACTTCCATCACAAAAGGACAGTCACTGTGGCACCAATCACAAAGAAAAGCCAGCCACTGGACAGAAACCACAGAGGACGTTTAGTCACTGGAGGACGCAGAGAATGACCATGCATTTGGGTATCTATCAGGTAGGCAGGCCATTCATGGGGTCACCTATTATAGAAAAAGGCCAGTAACTGGAAAATAAATCACCAAGGATGCTCAGTTACTGGGGCACATGTCTCTAGGAGGCCCAGTCATAAGGGCACCCAGCAGAAGAACAGTCAATTACTGGGGCAATAATAACAGAGGCAGACCTATCACTGGGCACAGAACACAAAGGAAGTCTATTCACTGGGGCTGACACCACAGAAGACAGGTAGTCACTGAGCCACCCTTCACAGAGGAGGACGAGTTACATAGATCCCCATTTATTGGGAGGACCAGTCAGAGGTCACCCATCAAAAAGATGGGCCAGTCACTGGGACACCAATAATGCAAGAGGGCTTGTCTCTGGGATAAGCATCATAATTAAGGGCCTTTCACTGGGGCAACCCATCACACTGGAGGGCTAGTCAATAGGACACAAATCAAAAGTAGGGACAGTCACTGGGGCACTCACACAGAAAGATCAGTCATTAGGGCAGTCCTCACAGAATCGTCCTCACCCATCATGGAGGACTTATTGTAACACCCATGCCAGAGGAGCTCAAGTCACAGAGGCACCTATTAGGAGGTGGTCCAATCTTTGGGCCACCTATGACAGAGGAGGGCCAGTCACTGAGGCACCCATCACAGAGGAGAAGCAATCACTGATGCACCCATGCTAGAGGAGGGTCAGTCACTTAGGCATCTATCCAAAAAGAGACCCAGTCAATAGGCCACTAAATACAAACAGCACGAGTCACTGGGACATTGATCACAGAGGAAGTCTAGTTACTGAGGCACCCATCACAGAGGAGAACCCTTCACTGGGATGTGAATCACAGAAAAGAGCAAATCAGTGAGAGACCCAATACAGAAGTGGGTTAGTCCCTTGAACTTCCATTATGGAGTTGGGTCTGATCATATAAGAGTGTCGGTCATGGGGAATGCATTACAGAGGAATGTCAGTCACTGGGGTACTCATCACAGAAGAAAGTTATTCACTGGGGCACTCATCATAGAAAGGCAGTCACTGGGACAACCATATCATAGTAGGGCTAGTCACTGGTTCATCCAACACAGAGGAGTATCAGTCACTGGCATACCATCACAGAAGAGAGATGTTCACTGAGTCACTCATCCCAGATAAAGGTCAATCACTGAGGCACACTTACCAGAGTTGAGAGGTGGGCCTGGCATTAAGGCACCCCTCACCAAGTAGTCTCAGTCATTGGGGCACCTATTGGGAAGAGGGTCAGTCATTTGAACACCAATCACATAAGAAGGCCAGTCACTGAGTCGCCCATCAAGGAGCAGGACCAGTCACTGAGTCATCCAACCAAGAGAAGGGCCAGTCACTAAGGAACCCATAACAGAGGAATGTCTTTCATGTGGCATCCATTATTGAGGAGGGGCAGTCCCTGGGGCATCCCTCACAGAAGAGGGCTATTCACTGGAGCACCGATTTCAGAGGAGTGTGAGTCACTAAGACACCATGACAAAGGAGGATCAGTCACCGGGACACCATCACCTAGACAATCATCAAAGAGGTGGGTAAGCCACTGAGGTACCCATGCCAGAAGTGGGCCAGTCACTGGAGCACTTATTAGTAGGAAGGCCAGTCAATGGGCCATTTATCATGGTAGTGGATCAGTCAATGAGGAATCTAGAACAATGGAAGGCAAGTCACTGTGGCACCCATCCATGAGTAGGACCTGCCACTGGGAAACTAATAGGAAAAGGAGTCATCTCTGGGGTTCTGATCACAGAGGAAGGCCAGTCATTGGGACATCCATCATGAATGAGGCCCGGTCCCTCTGGCACTCATTGAAGTGGAGGACAAGTCACTGGGGAACTCGATAGTAGAATGACCAGTTGCTGGAGTTCCCATCACAGAGGAAGCCTAGTCATTGGTGCACACATCACAGAGGAGGGATAGTAACTGGGCACTCAACAGAGAGGAAAGACATTCATCTCGGCACCTATCACTGTGGAGGGCCATTCACTAGCGCTGTAATCACAGAGAAGGCCCAGTTATTGTGGCATATATCACAGTGGAGAACTAGTCACTGGGGAGCCCATCAAATAGAAGAGTCACTGGGACACCTATCACAGTAGAGGGCCAGTCACAGGGATACTCCTTGTGAAAGAAAGCCAGTCATTGGGGCATCCATCACAGAGGTGAGCTAGTTAGTGGGTCATCTATCATAGAGAGGGCCAATCACTGAGGCAACCATCACAGAAATGAGACAGTTACTGAGGGAACTATCACAGTGGAGGTACAATCACTGGTGCAGTCATCACATAGGAGACCCAGTCACTGCTGTAGCCAACATATAGGAATACCAGTCACTGGGGTAGCCATAACAGAGAACGCCCATTCACTGAAACACCCCTAACAGAGGAGGTACAGTCACTGGGGCACCAATAGAAGATGGTGACCCATCACGGTGACAACCATCACAGAAGCAATCCAGTAAAAGTGTACCTCCCTCAAGGGATAGCTAGTCACTGG